>NW_018020678.1:278023-323798 GCF_002006095.1 Pseudomyrmex gracilis | reverse complement strand
AAAGAATTATATTCTTAATTTCAGAAGAATATCATCTAAAATCTTTAAGAAGATTTTTTAAGTATAAAATCTTCTACTTACGAGAATATAATTTTTTCGGTGAAGCTTCAAACTTTTAAACTGCTCTCCTCTAAAATTTGCGTTTTGGAGTTCCGGGGGATTATACGTAGGGAGTGACGATATGTACAGATATTTGTTGTAGATTCGGTCGTTTCATTTATCTTCTCTTCTTCGATCGCGCAACCCGATCGTGATTCGTAGAGTTCGTAAATAACAAACGGAAAACGTTACGCTTGTGTTTTATGCTCGTGCATCTTCCCCCACGTTCGAGCGATAAGTGTAAATACTAGTTTAGCTGCGAATTTAACATCTTAATTGGACTAGTTCTCGGAATGCAACGAAATATATATATATATATATCACAACCGAATCGAGCACAATGGTAATTGCACGGAACGAGGCTCGCTTAATTATTGCGTCATTATCTGAAAAATCGCGCGCTCTTGTCTTTAACCTGGAATGGTGTAAGGTACATTGTGTGTTTGCGTGTGTGTGTTCTTTCGATTAATTCCATTAATTTATTCATCAGACGCATCATATGAATTGCAATAGCTGCGGGATTGTGCGCGTTATCGTCTATCTCTTTCTCTCTCTCTCTCTTTTACGGTAGGGGGATCTCGTACTTCTTACGCTTCTCCGGACTTCACGCTTTGAGAAGATTTACGAATTAACCGTCTCGCCTCGTTATTTACGACGAAACCAAACACCGTGCGCGTATTCGACATTGGATACCATAAGTGGATTAGCCGTGGCCGCGCGCGCGCGTTCATACCAGAGAAATCTCACATGCGAAACAGCTAGCTTAGCCGATCTCTTCGAGAATACGGTTCGCGAATCGGTCAATTTTCTCGCGCGAATCGGCGAAATCTCGATGCAAAACGAAATGGCAAAGCAACACAACCGCGATTAATCGCTAAACCGAAAAGCGTGTACGCAATGTGAAATTCTTCCGTTTGAAAAATTATCGCGCGCCAAATAAAAATGTTTTCTTTAATTTAATATTTAATATGAAATATAACATATTGCGTATCTTCCTCTTGCAATCTCGACGTGCGCCGCATTCACGGAGGAAGCAGACTCCTAAGATATACATATATTTATATATATATATATATCTCGAGCAGAGAAATAAGACCTCATATCGATACTCGCGATGAGCTCTCGAAGCGCATCGTTCGCTCATTAAACGCGAGCTTCTCTTCGCGGCGCAGCAGCAGCAGCAGCAGCAGCAGCTGTTGCCGCATCGGGGCCGCCGCATTCAGCTGTTGAGAGAGTCCGGCGCACAAACATCCGCGGTATCCATTACCCGTTATTAACCCCGCGATAGATATATGCAAGCGCTTGGTAGTCAAAAGTAATTACAAACTGCCACGGTAATTACGGTTTTCAATGAGACAGCGGGCGTTTTAATCTGCACCGGGAATCTAGCTCTCTCGCAATATTGCCGTATCGAATGTCTAATTGATACCAACGCCAACCGAGACGCGAAATTCATACGCTTTTCTTAACGAGATACGGATTTTGTATTCGCTATTGTATATACGAGAGAAGAAATCAGATATTTCGGAATAATCTCTTATCTCCTAACTCCTGTGGGAGAAAGGGATGATTAATTTTGTTGAAATTATTTTCGTGCGTAACATACACACGCATACAGTGTAAATCACTTACAATAATTAATTTATTTTTTATAGGAAGCAAAAGAGCGAATTCGGGTGTTATTGTTTTTTTTTTTTTTTTTTTTTTATTACGCGAAAGAATAATAAATGGCCAGGTCCTTCCTCTGTCGCCATTACGCGAGATTATATCGCGAAACATTAGGAGGCTCGACGCGGCGCGACGGACGTAAAAGGAAAAATTCCGGCCGGGGAACGCATTAATTAATGAAATTTTGAGTCCGAGTGTGATACCGCGGGCTTCCGTCCGTGTCGACTAATTACGGTCCGATTTAGTCTCGCGATAAGTCGCGCAACCCCCTCTAAAACCGCGCACGAATAACCGCGAACGACCACAACATATGAATCGCAAGGGCGCGCACCACGACGAGGGATATCATAACGATTACCCGGTGCGAATCTCGCTTCTCAAAACTCCAATAAAATGCGTATACGCGAGCAATTTTTTTTTCCGTGCGTCGTCGTCGCGGTGAGAAAGCGATCGACGTGATCTCTGCGGCACGTGGACGCGTCAATAATGAAAATTGCGATAATTTAAAATACATCCAACCCGCATCAGAAAATCTGGTTAAAAAAAAATCGATGATCATCCCGTGTGCATCGCGGAATATTAATCGCCACGCTTCCCGTACGACGGAAAGGAAAAATGCGCGCCTGAATGTGTTCATTACACGACGACGCTGCGAGCGCTTTCTCTATTTAACGAAAACATCTGCCGAAGAGTTGCAGATGGTTATAAAACGCTCGAGCATTCGCGCCATTCAGCCAAGGGCGTTTCTCGGTGGGTCTTGTTCAATAAAGTCGTGCTACAGTTTATATATATATATATATATATACCGTTGTAAATAACAATTAGCGCGTGCGCCAAGTTCAAATGGCCGATACGATGATTTTCTCATTAATCTCGACGGCGTTCTTACGTAAGCGGCGCGTCAGATTAAAACACCTCACACGTTACTCGTCGACGACGTTTGACGAAATAATAATCACTCGCGGAAAACGAGATACGTACGATTTAATTCACAAAATTATCGCGCTTTTATCTCATTAAATTATTTCTAGCTAATTTTGTTGTACAAATCGGTTTTTTTATGATGAGAACAAGACGATATAAGAGAACGTCGTTATTATCATCCACACACCGAAAAAATTATATTCTTGTAAGTAGAAGATTTTATACTTAAAAAATCTTCTTAAAGATTTTAGATGATATTCTTCTGAAATTAAGAATATATTCTTTATTTAAGAATATAGTCTTTTTCGATAGTGAGATATATAATGTTTTTCTATAGAGGCTTTTTATATTCTAATCAGTATATATTCTTATCAATATTACTATATTTAGAGGATTTTCCTCTTAAAATAAGAAACTCTTCTTGGCGCCTATTTTAGTATAAAATATACTTAAAGTAAGTGGGATATCCTCAAAACAAGAATACAATTTTTTCGGTGGCACTTTGTTCGCGATGCGACGTTTGTAAAAAAAAATGTGTTACCCTTGCGCAATTCGCAAACTCGAAATCACGCGTCGCAATTCAACAATTTTCTGCCTTACAGCGGGTACAAATCGCGTTTTCTGCATCGCGAAATATATTCCCCCCTACCCCCTCTCTCTTCCCTCCTCCCCCCGCGAATTTAATAGGTTGTTATAAATACAGCCTCTCACGATTAATTGTGAATTTAGCACCTTCGTTAGGCCGGCGGCGTTGAACAAATGATGCCAACAAAAAAAAAACCAGGGGGATGATATTAATTGCGAATAAGCGAGAAATTTACGAGAACGCGGCGGCGCGATTCGCGATCGCGTAATTAACTACAAAGTCATACGAGGCCCGGGCTCGGGCCTGACCCGCTGAATTATCGGCACTACTTGTTAATGTCAGTGGGTGGTTCGGGCTTTTTCGCGTTTTATTTTGCATTTCCATATGCGCGCGAGTCTCGAAAGAGGCGAGGCAAAAGAGAGAAAGAGAGAGAGAGAGAAAGAGAGAGAAAACCTTCGTTCATGCGAGAAGCCGCGGGTTATCGCGAATGACAGAATAGAAAAAAGAGAAAATGTGTGTGCGCGCGCGCTTATATGGCGGGGAGCCCCGGAGCTAATTTGAATTCGGAGGCCTACTACGAGGCCTCTCGCGCGCCGTGTATAGGCGAACACGCAAGCTTCCAGCGGCGGGCAAGTAAAAAGTACG
Organism: Pseudomyrmex gracilis; assembly: GCF_002006095.1. Lineage (NCBI taxonomy): Eukaryota > Metazoa > Arthropoda > Insecta > Hymenoptera > Formicidae > Pseudomyrmex > Pseudomyrmex gracilis. The sequence goes on along the minus strand of NW_018020678.1, from coordinate 319,876 downwards.
AAACTAATTAAATTACAAATTTAATTCGCGGTATATAATTAAATAAAACTTGGCCCGCGCGTCTGCTCGACGAGGATCGATCCTCGGGAGAGAATCGGGCTTGTTCCGCGGAAGGATTGAGACGCGGAACGTTGCTGCGATGTTTCGATAGCAAATGGGATCGTCTTCGATTTTATTCCTCGTCCTTAAATTATTCTTTTCGCGTTCGAGACGCGAGTGGAAATTTCTAACACATCCTAGAGTTTCTCGCAGAAACGTCACGCGGAACAACATTCTCGTTGATGGCAACCGCGCGAGAGGGTGTGATCCATGGCGATTGCGAGAAACATGGAAACGCGGTCGCGAGCGGGACAAACGAGCCGTGCCACGCGTGTTCACCTTCCGTATTTTGTCAGGCTCGTTTGCGGCCGCCGGCTCGAACGGGCCGGGATACTTGAGTTGAGCTGAAAAATTATGGCGATCCATTCTAGTTAGACGCACGAAGTAAGACCACAGGACTGCGGCGGGAGGGGGCCCCGGTACGAGAGAAGAAGCGGCAGATTCCCGCAGGCAGAGGCTCGTCCGGGACATCAATGATCCATGACCACTCCCCTCGTAGCGATCCGGGGTTAAATGATTTTACACACGACGCAACCGAGAACGCGCAATCTGTTCTCCACTCTCCCTTCCCCCGTAAAGTTTTCTCGAGAGGAAAATTCGAAAACGAAAGTTAACAACAATCGAGTGATTGTTAAACGTTTAATCGTCATATTTAAAACTCTCTTTCTTTGGGAAAAGCACGGGGGCGAGTGAGGTCGGAAATTGCAATTATTGCTTCCTCCTTTGCGAACGAAAAGTCACGCGAAGTCCCACGAGAGAAATATATCTCCGAACGACTGGTGCAAGCCTGGTTGGCTAACTCGGCAGATAGCTCGGGATAGATGCCATTTCTCCCCGTAGTCCTGGTTCTAAATATTCTTTCTCTCTCTCTCTCTCTCTCTCTCTCTCTCTGGTTCGCAACCCTCGTTGCTCTGCGATCATGATCGGCGCGCAATATGTTCGTGTACGAGCCCGATTGAAACTGGACGCTCGTATACGCTCCGATTTTATCGAATTTAATTAGCGAACGGACAGAGAGAAAGGCAATGACCGTAACCCTGAAACCCACAACGTGGATTGTGAGTTTTTGCGTTGAAAATTTCTGCCGTCTGACAATTAAGATCGAAAAAAAACAAAAAAAAAACATCAACAATCGTCATTTGTTGTTTTACGAATTAACGGCAAAAAAATGTTGCAAAATTCGCACCGACGCTCCCGATTGATCTTTTTCTCGCGCGAGATTTTTTGTTGCGAGAGATTTTTTTTGTTTTCGAGGGACACGAATTTCTCGTCCCGTGACAAAACGAGAAGAGAAATCGCGATCTCGGATCTATCAGCTCGACACTCTCGCGACGCGCCAAGAGAAGGGAAGAGAGAAAACGGTGCTCGGGTGCTCGCGTTCAGGACAACACCTGCCCGGTTTAGAGCGACGGCCGCGACAGGAACGTTCGAGCTAATGGCGGCACAGATTAATCTCGCAAATTTAATGCCACGGCTGGTCTTCTCCGACGACGACGACGACGACGACGACTTAGAGATGTGTTTTCTCTTTCTCTTTCGCGCGCGAAAGACCCGCCTTCCGAGACCGGACACCTCCGGGCGTGTGTGCGCGCGGGCCAAAAATTTAATTCGGTTATGAAACTCATTAGGTAATGCAGAAAACCCACACGAGGCACGCCGGTGTGATAAATGACGGTGTCGTGTCGCCGGGTAGTATATGCGCGCTTAGACCGGCCGACAGCTGGACTCCGTTCGTTGTAGGTAGGATATAACGCCGTGTGTGTATACAGCGCGAGCTTAGATAGAGAGAAAGAAAGAGAGAGAAAGAGAGATCCCCTCGGCGGAATGCATTAATACAATTTGCCGTGTTCTATCTACAGCTGTGCCAAGCTAATTACAACGTGATCTACCCTTTGGACTCGGCCGCGTGAAAAATGCGCCGCGCTACCGTTGTCTCTCTCTCTCTCTTTCTCTCTCTTTGTCTCTCTTGTCGGATCGCGGCGAAGATGAAGATGTCGCGCAATATTCAAATGGTTAAATTTAGCGCAACGTCAGATTGATAGTAGCCTCACTACTGAGTCATCGTCGTTTTATTCGGTGGCCATTCGTTGGGACAAATTGATGCGTGCGGAATCATCGACACAGCAAGCCGTCAATGCCGCTGTGGATCGTGTCAAGGTGATTATTACACTCGGGGGAGGGAGGGGGGGAGACCGGAAGTGCGACGCATAATAATGCAGGCGTCGTCGTCGTCGTCGTCGCGTCATCGTAGCAGCGTCGCTAGCTGCGTTGCCGTCCAAGAGGTGATTCGCGATGATTTCTCATGGGTTCAGGGCCAGACACATCTCACGATGATTAGATAATGTCCGTAATTACAGGCAGCGAGAAACGGCGGTGCGTGTGTGTGTGCGCGCGCGCACGTCGGTGGCTTTTGTTGGAGATTGACTTTGAAAAAAATGTAAAAACAATAAATAAAGTCGCAAGGGACTTGCGCGCGAGGAAAAAGATTTTTGAACGAGAGGGACACGAGCGAGTGTTTTCTCAGCGAGTATTTTTTGCAGACGCACGACAAACGCGTCGAACTGTCTTGAAATTTATTGCGAACAAACAAGCAGAATTAGCGAACGTTTTAGCGACTTTGCGCGGTCGCTCGACAGCTAATATGTAGCCACTAAATAACGTCGTAAAGGATAAGCGGAGAGAAATGCACTTTACGAACGCTTTACACTCGGTGAAAACTGGTCCCGGTCTCCACTCGCGCGCTAAAAAGCTTGTCGAAGCCAACGGGAGACATCAAGTGTAATTACACGTGCGCACTTTAGAAACGACTCTCCGTACCGATCCGCGTCGCGAGAGAGGCTCGTTGCGGGTTTTATTAGCGATAGAACAAATCTCACGTGACGTGTGTGTGTGTGCGTGCGTGCGTGCGTGCGTGTGCGACCGACGTATTTAAGTCGACGACATTAATTCGTCGTCGTAAAATCACGGAGAGAAGAAAAAAATCGAACTTGTGATTTATGTGAAAAAAAAAAAGTTTTTCTCTCTTCTTCACTTTGTGATTTCAACGCGCCGCGCTTTTATTATAATTACGTAAATATTTTGTTATAATTACGTATTAAACCCCAGAAATCTGAAAAAAAAAAAACAATATTTTATAGATGTTCTTATTTATAGCGAATAAGATACGAGAAAAATGAGATTGTCTTCGCGGAAACGTTTACCTACGAAAATTGCAGCGAAACGAACGCTTTACGTGACTCAAGAGGAACTCCTACGAGACTGTTCCTGTCATTAAGAAGCAGATTGGCACTCGCAATAAAACGGAATAATTAGTGCAAAGCCGAACGAGAAGAATGCCGTGACGTAACCTAATGATTCGGCGATGACTCGCTATTAGCGAGTTAATTAGCGATCGAATGCAAAAATTTGTGCGCCCCGCGCGTACATCGGGCATTCGCTCGACGCGCGTTCGCGAACGTCCGTTCTGTGAATATACATTGTGTCGCGCAACGTGCAATCCCGTCGTAATTGCGCTCGCTGCGTTATCGCGGCGAATACCAGACCGAAGTGTCATCATCAAGGTGAACTTTTTATTTTTTTTTTTTTTTTTTACGCACCGTGCCATCCTAAATAAATATGCTGCTGTTTTCGCGCGCGCGAGAACACGAGTTGAGAAAAAACACACGAAATTCTGCGCGAGGCGTTAAAATGAAAACTTAGTCAAAAACAAATTACCGAGCGATGATTTTGCAAAATATATATACACGCCGCGATATAGGACGCGCGAGAGATTTTGTCAAAGGAACGAAACTCAAAGAAGTTCCGCGAAAGAAAGGAGACGCGCTCGAGAAGAAAAGTGTTTTTCTTAATAATAAACGATAAATCGCGCCCGTCCATTATCCGAAAACAGAAAACGCGTATCGCAAAAATTTATTATCGCGCGTATCGGCGACAACAAATATTTCCGCGCTTCAAGACGAAAGACGAGCGCTCGCTCGATTCGCGCCAGAGAGAACCAACCAAAGGGGAGGGGAGAGTCTTTTCAAATAGATATTTTTTTGTTTTTGTTTTAAGGCGCGACCGCGTACATATTGGCGGCGCACGCCATCCAGTTGAACAACGTAGCTCGTCGATTCCTCCGAAAGATTGACCGGTCGGTTGTGTTTCGCCGGCGTCGGGGCGAAACGCAAAAATAAATTTCCACATACGTATGGTTTATTGAAGTCCCCGCGTCCGGAGGATAACAGTTCGCGCAGTCCGGGCAGAGAGGGTCCGTTTTCGTTGCGTAATGAGAGATGTTATCGCGGTTACAGGGATAGGGCGGGGCCCGCCGCGCTCATGCATTATCACCCCGCTTCTGTCTGACGGATTACTTTATATATACCGTCAACGTGTGTACGTTGTGGATGTGTAGCATGCGCGCGGAGCCGGGGCGTCGTTCGTGTGTGCGCGCGCGACGACGACGTCGAGCACTAAAGAGCGCCTGCAAAACTACTCTCCTGTCTCGCCGTCGATAAAAACTCCCGGTGCGTTTCTGACCGCCCCCCGTTCTCTCCTCGCAAGAGTATCAGATCATACGCTGTGGAATTCGCTGCGTGGAAAGACAAAAGAAAAAAAAAAAAAAAGAAACAAAACGGGACTGAAAGTTCGCGCCGGGACGACGCGCGCGAGGATGTAAATTCGCGTCGCGGGCGAATAATGGTTGAAACACATTTATTTTCCAATTAATGCTGAAAAAAACGCGCGCACCTTTTGTAAACTTCTTCTTGACGTCGAGACTCGAGTCTTAAAGTCACGAAGAACGAAGAACTCGTCGACTCTACGAGTAATTATCGAGATAAAGATATTGTTAATTAGAACAACAACGCGAAAATACACACCTAACCGTATTGTGCGTATGATGAAGACGTATAATTATTATTCTTGCAAATCACGGACGTAAATGTCAGAATATTGTCTGTGCGAGGAAAGAATGGGAAGAGCAATGCATAATCAACGCGCGCGCGTGTGTGTGTGTGTGTGTGTGTATACACGTCGTATTTGATGCAAAACGATGACACGCGATAATAGTTTTTTTTGCACAGGTAACTAATGTTTCATAATTTGCGAATTGCGAGAGATTCACACCGCGGAACTCGTTACGCGCGCTGATTAATGAAAGAGTTTTTGTTTTAACGTTATCTCCGCTCTTGATGGCATTTGTATAAACGTTACTTATCAACAATATATATAACGCGTGTCTTTTGTGGAAACATTTAATTTTTCAAAATTTATCAGCTGATTGAAAATTGAGAGAAACATGTGAGCTTGAAAAAGTAGAAAAAAAAAAAAAAGAAAAACTGTATTTGATATTTTTTTTAATTGCGTTTTAATTAATATCTTTCCGCGCCGAAAAAGAATTTAAATTCGGAGTTGCGTGCGCGTGTGTGAAAAAACGCTTCTCCGACGCGAGCTTGAAAATCGCGAGCTGAGCATGTGCCGCGTTTGATCGAGGGATCCCCTTCCTTTTAAATATCGTATTCGCATTATCGCGCGCATTATCTGACGGCTTCCGAATTCTGAGCGGCCGCACACACACACACACACACGCGCGCGCGTTCCGAGCATCGACAAGCGGGTGTATCCTGGCGCGGTTGTATCATGGCTCGGATAATACCTGTAATCATCCCCCCGTGTGGCTGCGTATCGTGCGGCGGACAGAGGAAAAATGAGAGAGGCAGAGAGAAAGAGAGAGACACAGCGAGGGGGAGGGTGTATAAATGCGACCTTGCACGGTGCGTGGTGCACCATAAAAGATCCCCGGCGATACACGCTCACCCACGTGCAACGGCGCCGCCGTCACATTGTGACGTTTTTCCCGACGACGAAGCGGGACGCGCGGAATTCTGCACAACCGGTATGTAAAACGCGGAGTGACGGTAATTGAAGTTGGTGGGGAGGGGAGGAGGGGGAGAGGGGTGCGTAAATTCGCAATCGGTGATACGTCGCGACGATGTCTCTCTGGAATTAACGATCGGAGCGCGTTTCCCTCAATTCCGAGGCGCTTTTGTCGCTCGCTTCAGTGGGCGATTTTGATGACTTCTTCTCTCTTGTTTATACGTGGGTTTGCAAAAAAAAAAAAACAAAATATCTAGTTGTTTTTCTGAACTTGATTCGCGTATAAATTGCAACTCACACGTTACGAGTAACAAATCGGCGTTGCTTTTAACGCGCACCTGCACAATTCGCAACGGTCAAATAACAAGCCGGAGAGTAATCGCTGGCGCAGAAATAGAGAGCGTCTTAAGAAACATGGAATGCAGTGAGAACAGAAGAAAAATTTATGCAGCAGAGATTATGTAGATGCGATTCCACATCTGCACATCGCATCTCGATTAAAGCAAAGCAGATTTACTGAGCGTAAATTACACGAGTGTCTGTGCAATAGCACGGGAGAGGAGAGAGAGAGAGAGAGAGAGAGAGAGAGAGAGAGAGAGAGAGAGAGAGAGAGAGCTTATTACAGTAGTATGTAACATTTTAATAACAAGTTTTTAAATTACCTTGTTAAGCTAATTAAGCTGAGCTCTTATTATACGCGATAGGAAGGCAACTTCTTCCTCTCGTGCGAGATAAATCTCTTAATTCTTTTTACGTGCACAAACAACGCGATGGCGCAAGATTCAGAAGCTCGCGACAGATCTCTTTGATCTATTTTTTTTTTGTCTCTCTCTCTCTATTTTAACACGTTGATGAAAAATATAAAACTTTGTCTGAAAAAAAAAAAAAAAGAAACGCACGCGAAATCGAGGACTCGCGACGATCAAATCGAGGAGAAACCTCGCGGGAAAAATCGCCGCTTTCTCTCTCGTTGATTTCGCATCGTTCCGATACCAGGGTTCGGGTGTTCTAAAAACTCGCCAACCGACCTGACGAAAAGCACTTCGTCTCCCTTATCGTGGCGGCCATTCGTTTCCGCGACACAATCGGTCGGGCCGGCGCGCCGACCCGACCCAACTCGCAAAGAACAAGTGTATTAGCACGCTAATCTGCGTGCCTCGTGCTCAATCTTTAATATTCGCTTCGGGGCTCTCAACCCCCTGACGTTCCACCGTCAAAGCCCGCTCCTCGCCACGAGACCTCGCGCTCCTGACTCAGCAGGTACCCCCGGACCTGACGTGCAATGTCTTTGCGCGTATCCCCGGCGCATTTGCATGTAGCCATGAAGGACATCGCAGCCGTGTCACTTCCTTTCGGCAATCCCGAGAGAGAGAGAGAGAGAGAGAGACCGAAGCGTTCCCGTTTAGATACCGCAAATCTTCCGGCGAAAAAAGAAATCGCCGCGCGTGATGTATGGCCCCCGAGAAAATTCGGCGAAGACCGACGGGTGACTCGCGTTTGCGAGTCTACGGGACAAAATTACAAGTTCCGGTAATTTTGTGAATTTCTCTTGCTTGAAATTTTATTTAACAAGAAAGAAAAAATTCTTCCTTGTCAAGGTAAACATTTGAGACAAACGTGACCTACCACTTACCTAAAGGCGCGTGCCAAAAAAATTGCTGCCTCACGCGATTGCTCGTTCGCGCGTTATATTCGAGAGTTATATTTGCGCACCGTCTGAATTACAAAAGCAAACGAAGCGCTCCCAAATCACACAACGTCACACTTTGTGCTCTACATACAATCCCGTGACATCGGGGAACGGATCTTGACGGGTGGTCGGCCGCGTCTACAACGGGGCGGTTCAACATATTGGCGGCGGTTAATATACGTCGTGTCCCGCGGCACCGGCTCCATCAATCATCAATCGATTACGCGATCGGGAGAGATAATCGTTTATTTAACCGTTCACTTAGGCAGGTTCGCACGACCGCCGGGGCCGACGCCGGTGGCGGTCGCCTGCGTAAAACGCAAGTCACGCGGGAGAGAAAGAGAGAGAGAGAGAGAGGCAGGCCACAGGAAAGGCACCCCTGAGGAGCAGCGTCATTATTTGCACTTCAAAGACGTCTATATAAATGAGGGCGGCGGTGCTTAATGAAGCGACCGAGCGATCACGGGGGACGATCTAATGAAAACAGCCGTTGACGTGGCTGGCGTGGAATTCCGGCGGCCGGACTTTTCGTGATTGCCACTCCTCGCCAGGTCTCCTCGAATCGGGGGGGACGCGCGGTAAAAAATAGAGAGGGATGATTCTATTCCACGGTTATATATTTATTCACGTGCTCTCAAAACTCTGAGCGAACTTGGTTTTATTTTTCGAACATCCCGACGAGCTTTCTCTCTCTCTCTCTCTCTCTCTCTCTCGCAGCGGCATCTAAAAATAAACGCGCTATATAATCAATTGCGCCAATTTCCAGCGAGAAGCGGCTACAGTGCGTTGACGTGCATGTACAACAACAGGCGTGGGCGATAAAGAGAGAGAGAGGAAGAGAGAGAAAGAATCGCACTATGACGTTGACCATAGCGTAAACACCGGGAAAGAGAGAACTCGCCGGTGGAACGTTTCCCCAGCGCCATTCCTGCCGAGCTGGAAGCGTTCTGATTGGCCTCCGCCTCTCCGCTTTTAGATCCCGCCGCTTCCTGCGTTCCTCTCGGCCGCATATATGTGTTCATAAACTGACCTTGCCGGAGGAAGTGTAATTATTATTACTGATTGCACACCGACGTGTGTAGCGCGCGGCACATCGCGATGGCGCGACCTTTCCACCAGAATTTCACATTCCCCGCGCCGCCGTCGGCGAGATCGCATCTGTGTTTATTTTCTCTCTTTTTTTTTTTTTTAAATATATTTTCTGCTTTTTTTTCGCCTTTGTCCGATTTTCCGACGAACTTACGTCACATTTTTCTCTTTGTAAAATTTCTAAGGAGAGACCTTTTTATGTGGAAAGAAAGGATCGGAGAGACTATTTGCCGACGTGTTTTCCCGTCATCTTCTTTCCGCAAATCCCCGTGTGTGCTTCCGCTTTCTTCGATCGAAGAAGTTTCAATAGTTTCAGGAAGCATTCGGACACGGTCGTTGGTTCCGAAGCGACATCCGCGGCAATTAAAAACCGAATCGCGTATCCGATCGACCGGTCGGATACGCGCACGTGTGGCCCCCGCGAGATATATATACCGCTCCGTTCGCAGTATCCTGTGGTCATTCCGAACGATATCGTTCTAATGGATCCTGCCCGGTTCTGTCTTGCGACCCCGGAGGGTCGCGTGGCCGCGCTACGCTTTACCGACATTGCGTGTGCGACTATTTACGAGTGACCGTCTTTCCGCACATCTACGCGTCACCGTTCCGCGGCGATACCAAGCGCCGTCTGATTTGATTCTTCGTTTCGTTCGTAGAGATTTTTTTTTCACGTGGCGTGAATCAAGTTCTGCGCGCGCAAATCTCGAGTTCTTTAAATTCGATTGTTTTGATCGCCGCGATTATTTCGCCAATTGTCGGTTGATCGTCGAAGGGTCGCGTGGCGTTACACGTGGGCATTGCGTGCGAAGTCGCGCGCATCTTTCGTTGCACGCATCGATAATCGTCGATAAATCTTGCGAAAGCCCGAGTCGAAATTTAGCGTCTACATTGAACCTCAATTTTTCTTTTTTTATGTAGGAGTAAGAGAGAAAGTAGATCCTACTTTGACGCTGCTATAGGTCCGAAATTTCCTTTTTTCCTGCTAAAGTTTTAAAGTAGGGTTTAATTCTCAGATCAAACTGCGCATTGCAGGCTCTGATAGGCTCAAAATAGGCTCTAATAGGCTCAAAGTAGGAGTAAGAAAAAAAGTAGATGCTACTTTGACGCTGCTATACGCGTCCGAAATTTCCTTTTTTCAAAAATTGAGATTCAATGTAGACGCTAAATTTCGACTCGGGAGGTCTCGCTCTCTTACGGAGACGCAACTCCGTCCGTTCGCGTCTCAAAAGATGGTAAGATGATCTTGTTGTACACAAACAATTCAAAAACAATAAAAATAGTTTCGAAGAACAATCTGATCAATATTCAAAATAGTGTTTTTTGTTTTTTTTCTCAAGTACGCGCTCTCTTTCTTCGTCTCGTTCTTCAAGTTCGGTGTTTCGAGACTGTGTGTCGATGTGCAAACAACTAAAGCGTAAACGGATTAACGGCGGTTTCACGAGAAACAACGGCGATGTACGTGACAGGATGTGAGCGACACTTCCTCTCAAACCCTATAATACACCGTCGATCTGTTACAGTTTCATACACCTGCTTGCCTTCTGCTTGATATGCGCGCCGTAATTAGAATATACGAAAGAGAGAGAGAGAGAAAGCGAGAGAGACCACACCGTCGTATTAAATAATAAACCGGTCGCGTTATTAAAAGTCGCCGCGCGGCGACTTCGTCGAGCGCGCGCGGGACAAACACTTTCCGATCCTATGGATTTATTCAAAAAAAAAAAAAAAAACCGTCGCGAGTGTGATAACGAAAATTTACGCCGAGAAGATCGTGTGCAGAAAAAAAAAAAAATTCGTATTTCGACGCGAAAAATTTGCAAGAAACCGCGCGAGATCGATTCCGTCTGTAAGCGCGACGAAAAAACGCTAATATATGTACGTATCGATCATCGAATCTACATAGAAACGTCGGTCAAGCTTATATCTTCGACAGTAATCGCCTTAATTATCGTCGCGGTCGAGAAACATAAATTTACACTAAGGTAAAAAGTTGCTCGTCGCTTTTTCGGTTGCCCTTCGCCGACGTCATCGCGTCGCCTTAATCTTTCGTAAAAATCTGCAAACTTCGACCGATGTTTTTTTCACAGCGCGCGATATAATATGATAATTCTGATAAAAGTGTCGTTCGTTTTGCGTCTTACGGTTGACTTTAATGACTTTTTGCGACTGCGAGCGATGACGCAAAGAAGCGCCGTCGCGCGACGAAGATGAATCAAATTTATGTGTTTTGAACAAAATTAAAATACACGCGCGCCTGTACACGGGCGGTGATGTAATTATTTACGGGAGACAGACAGCTACAAATTTTTGATAAACATTATTCCACTTAGCGGTTAATAAATCAATTATTCAAATACTTTTAAACACCAGCTTTCACTTGTGACTTCTGACGTCCGTCGTTTTTCGAGAACAGACTCACGTCGCGAGTTCTCGGCTGGCGAGAAATTGCCCGCGCCGCGTGGTTTAAAGAAGTCACGGAATAAAGAAATCGTAAAGCTGATTGTGTGATTGCGCGGGGACCGAATCCTCGCAAGCCGAAGAAACAACGGCGGTCCGATGGCCCGCCCGCTTAGCTCTCTAATCATTCCCGTGATTTGTGGTCGAGAGACGTGGTGGAAAAAAAAAAAAAAAAGAAAGAAACCGGAGGGAGCCTTATTAAGATTCGCGAACAAGTACAAGCACGAGGCCGCTTGATTGAAATTTAATTGCACCGCGTCGAAATTATCCTTTCTTTCTTTCCTACAGTTTTCACCGTCGCGAAGTCTGCAACTTCTCTCCGTATATTATCACACTGATGCCATTTTTTTTTCTCCGCACGTTATTTCGTGCCCGCGGAAAAAATTCGAACGAATTACGTCGGAAGTTTCTACTTTTGAAAATGCAGTCGTTTCTCGTTGTAACAAGAATTTAAAAATTTATCTCGACGATAAAATAATTGATACGCATTTTGTTTATTTTTATTTTTATTTTTTTTTATATACATATGATTGTTATTGATTTTTTACAATTGACTTGTTTCTGTTGCAGTGGTGATGCACAAGGATAAGGAAGAGAATTCGCACCACGACTCGCACTACAGGGCGAGAGAGTTGGCAGCGCTCGCTGCTTACGACCATCATCACCTCGACGGCGAAATGTTCCTACAGGTGAGCATAATACTCATCGCGACGCTCATTACGGTTTAGAACAGCTCATATATTTACGGCCTTATTTGGACGCACCGAATTTTAAAAATGCATATCGGCCAGACGATATGCTCGCTCCGTTTATTTTATCGCGCGCACGCGCGCGAGAGACACCTGCCCTTTCGCTCTCTCTTTCTCTCTCTCGATCGATCGATCGTTTCAATTCGCCGATCGTGACAGAGAAATCTATCTTCGCGCGAACTCGAGATATACGCTCGAAAAAAAAAAAAAAAAAAAAAAAAAACAAGCAACGTGTCGCGTGAAATATTTAATCGATTTGCGATGCAATACGTCAGATGGCGGAAATACGAGAGAGATTGTCGCAAATTTAATGCGTTACACATCGAAAGGTTTTCACGGGCGATTTTCGACGATTTTTGTGCGAACGGAGCCGCGTCTGTTACGTCGATCCGCGCGATATGAGGGGGAAGGGGAGGGGGAGAGGAAAACAAACGATCGCCGTTCAGGTTATTGATTCTAATCGTTGAGGACCAATCAAACCGCGATATGATAAGTCAACGATTACAAACGATCGACTCCATTTCGAGCGGCGATATTATCTGCGCGCGATACATTCACCTGCCATAAGCGCACCGTCTACGATTCACGATTGATAGACGGGTTTGATGGTGTGAGTGCACGAACAGATGGAGAGATGAATGAGCGGGCAGGAGAAGAGAAACGGGCGTGCTCACCCGAATGACGACTCGTGATTGGAATTGTCTGTCAGGGAAAACGATACGATTGAACGTCACGTTTGAAGGGAACTGCAGATGGTTTTCGTATATTATTTCGACGAAGAACATACAAGCGAAACGAAATGCGTGATACGACGAAAATAGAGGAATGTCAATTCGCGATATGTAATTTCGAACAAATTTGAAACATTGATTTGTTTCTCAGCGGATGATAATTAATCGACAAATAAACGAATCAAAGTTTTCTTTCGAGCGAAAAAAAACGCGTTTGAATTCACAATTCAATTTTATTTTGACATCGTTGTTTTACGTGTAAAAAAAAACAAAAAGAAAAAATGTTTCGACACAACTTGTTCAATTTTCTCTCGTCGAGCCAATAAAAGTTTGATTGATTCTTGCGCGCGCAAGTTGCAAAAAAAGTGCGCGCCGAAATTAAATCATCGAGAATGAGAGGATGAGACAGGGAAAAGAGGAGAGGGAAGACGGCGGGGGGAAGGAAGAAAAAGAGGAGAAAGGCAGGGGAGATATCCGGCTGATGAACCGGCTATGAAACCGAGGCGTACGAGGTGTCTATTTCTCCAAAGTATGGAAGGGTATATACGCGGATTAATGGCGTTGTATCATGCAACGCTATTACGTTCCCTTTCCTGCGTTTTAGGTGTGCACACGAGGGAAAGGGAGCAGTATGAATCTGTGATCGCGCGCGCGCGCAAGAAAGAGCGAGAGAGAAAATCTAGTGAATAAAGCGAGGAATAGGGTGGAAAGGATGCAACAACGTTACATACGTACGCGATTTCACTCGAGAGTTGACAACAAGAGTTCTCGCACTCTTCTGACTTTGTTCCAATCATTTTTTTTTTTTTTTTTTTTTTTTAAGAGTTTTCATCACCGAGAAATACAGGAATTTTTATAACAATCGCAAAGAGATGAGAGACACACCGCTCGATTTCGAGAAGAGTTCTGGTATCCTTCCCTTCTCCACCTCCCTTCGAGCGTCCTCTCTTGTATCTTTCGCGCGCCCCGTTTCCCCCCTTTCTACGCGCCATATACCGTTTCGCCGATCCTCATAAACTTTACGAACCCCGACGGTAAATCCGGTTTATGACATACTGTGGTCGCCGCCGTTGCCGCCGCCGCCACCACCGCCACCACCACGAGGCATCTTCGAAATTACGGTTGTGCGCGATCTCTCTCTCTCTCTCTCTCGAATTTTTATACCCCTTCCCCAATTATATGCCCGCGCGGCGCGATTGAGCGAAGCGACTCTCTCTCGGTTTAGACACGACGATACGAAAACGCGTGTCTTGCCGCGGGGGGGATGAGGTAAATTTGCGTCTCTCGAGTTACACGGCATCAAATCAGCCCGGACCACCGCGGAGATCGCCGCGTCGCGTTGCGCTTTCCTCTCCTCGAACATCTGATCCTGATGAATACCGACAGGATTTGTCCAGGTAAAAGTCACTCTTTGTTTTTTTTTTTTGTTTTTTGTTTTTTGTTTTTTATTGCTTTTGTAGAAGCGAGAGAGCGCGCCTTTGTTTGAATTACTTGTTTAGATCGTCGTTGGTTATTTTTTTACATCAGAAAATAAATACGCGTGATAAATGTCGGTGGGGGATTCTCTCTCGTTAAAATACGCTCGCGACGTTCGAGAGAGACCGTAGGAGGAGAAACGTGGGCAATCAAGAAAATTTAATTTGTCCTCTCTAATGCGACGAGAATATACGGTAGACGGTGCTTATTGCATACATAACTTCGCGTTTAAAAAGCTCGTGGCTCGTTCGCTCTCTCTTTCTCTCTCTCTCTCTTCGGGTATTTAATTTGTTAATTTAAACTTATTACCATCATATACTTCGTTATGGTGTTAAAAAGGTAAACGCGCGCGAGGAATATAATGAACCGCTTTCAAGAAGAAACAGAGAATGCTCTCGTCGAGAGTTATAATTAGCAATTATTGTTGGTCTCGAACGCACGCTTTATATCTTGTTTATCGTCTTTTACGATTCGTAGAGTAATAAAACCATTCAATCGCAAATACAAATTTGCTATAACAATTAATATCTTTTAAGATACAATATTCTCTTCAATATAATTTTGTACACATGTAATTAAAAACAATGTGACAAGATTTGTTTTTTTTTGTTTTTTTTTTTATTTCTCCGCAACCGATACACGCGGTATCGTTTGTCTCGAAAAAAGAAAATGTACAAGTTGCTTGTAACCCAAGTACGATGAGAAAACATGCAAAACAAGTTTTCGATCGTTTCGGGGCTAACCGCCGAATATTTAAGAAACAACCGAAATCTCGAACGCGACTTTTCTTCTTTACCGCGTTAGAGAGTAAACGTTTTTTTTTCACGTTTTTTTCTTCGCGTGAGTAGCGTGCAAAGAGGTACCTTCCTACTTAATATACTCGCTATTCTCTAAACGGTATGCGGATACATTACTTGTACGAAAGTTTCCTCGCGCGTAAAAACATTTACTACCCTTTTTCGTCACTTCTGCCGTGACGCGCAAGAAGACGGAGAAACAGAGAGAAACAGAGATAAAGAAATCGTTTCTCCTGAATTCCCGGCGTAAAAGGTTCAAGCAGACCGAAAGCTTCTTCGATCAACTCGACACGAAAGCGTCACGCCGGTTAATTCGCCACGCTGAACGTCGCCATTTTCGCAATTCAACCACCGAAGAAATACCGAGATATATACGGCAATATTTACAAGTATCATATGTTAGAAACTGCAAATAATAATAATAATAATAATAATAATAATATCGCGTGTATATTTTTACAAAATGTAAAAATTACGCGCGCAAAATGTTGCAATTTAAAAAAAAAAAAAATCAGAAGATTGTTGAACGCGCGGCTGAACTTTTTCGATCGTCGAGCGTAACATACTTCGTCCAATCCATTTCTGTCGTCTCGCGGAAATTATCACCCGGCGCAAACGCACGATACTCGACGGGAAACCCCCCGCCGAGAGAGCGGCGGCTCTCGGCTTTCGTTCCTTTATGGAACTCGAATAAACTTTTCTGTGTGAGACCGCGCTACCCAGAGTCGCGGGAAAAATTATGCGATTGGCCGCTTTTTGCCGCATCAAGACACCGCGCGCAACCGCCATTACGATCGCGAGCGCGCGACGTGAGGGAAGAAGGTTGAACGCGGAAAAGCGGAAGGTATATGGTGGTGGTGTTGTCGTCGGTTAACTTTGCGCTTGATGTCAAACCGCGTGAAACGACACGTGTGATTTACGAGCGCGTCCCAGCCGATTGTACGCGATATCCTCTTTTACTTATAAAATGCGTTTTATTGTACACACACGCAGATCAGCAGTTGCACACAAGTAATCGCTGCGCGAACATAAATTGAGTTGTCCCGTATCTTGTATACGCGATATGTAGTAAATAGATGATGAATATTCGAAAGCTCTCTCTCTCTCTCTATCTCTTTTTTTTCTCTCTCTCTCTCTCCTCTCTCTCTTTCTCGTGTATAATTTAAAACACATCCCGGCGAATTTCGGTAGGAACAAAGGGGCACGGAACAAGGTGCCCATAAAGCCAAAACGAAAGCATTCGGCTACGAGATTACTCGTTAAAGCGCTGACGGGGCCGATCAAAATGCAACGAACCTGTGCATTATGTTGTTGATACAGCACTGCGGGCGAAATTCAGCGACTCCGTTCTCTCTAGCGAGGGGGGCCCCCCCCGCGCGCGCGCGCGCGCGCTTGCTCCCCCGTCGCTCATCCCTCCCTTTTTCCGATATACGTGTGGTAAGCCGGGCGTGGATCGGGCCAATTTTTACCCCGGCGCGCAACTCCGGCTTCGGTACAAATCACGCCTCTCAGTGACGTATCGCCGCGAAAGCAGCCATTTTGCTCTCATATTTTTTGTTTAATAGCCACCAGGCTATCGTGTATCGCATTAATACGCGCGGCGGCCAGCGCGCGGTAGCGGTAAAAGAGGGTCGTGGTCGGGGCGACCCCCGCCACCCGGTAACCCGTAATCACAACCGAGCTATTTTTCTCCCCGCGCGCCCTCTCCACCTCCCTCTTCCAAGATCGCTACCGCATCTACGCTTCCCGCGAACTGCGGATGCATCTCGAAGATGCCAATAAAGCGGTGATAAAGGAGCGATTATATTTCGGGAAGAGGGAATTGGGGGTGTGGGAAAAAAAACGGAACATCGGGAGATAGGTGGTGAGAAAACGAAGGAGAATAGTTTTTGTGTTTAATTAATGTTTATTTATTTTTTTTTTAATTTCTCTCACGCGTGTTAGTTTTAGGCGACACGATTATTTACAGCGCGAATTACGCGAATTCTCGTTCGAAGATCACCGACCATGCGAGCGTGAACGGCTACCTCCGTGACTTTGATTACTCTCGTAGTAGTGGTCACGAACATCGCCAGTTCTGAAACGGATTTTCATGTCGTTCGATGCCTCGAGCGCAAAATGCCACTTAAGCGTCATAAACCCCCGAAATGACATAGTTCGCAGTCCGAATGAATTACGCAAACGGTGTTTTTCCTGTACGATTTGGGATTCTTTGAGTGGCGATTGATAAGTATCCGAAACAACGCCACACACAGACAGCGACAGTAGTCTCGACGAAATTGTTTCGTCCAAAGTGGCGTACAAGTGCTCTCGAAAGCACCGGTTCAAGTGTATCGAGATCGGACTGTATCAAAAAATAAGTTACAATACAATCCGACAACTTGTTTCCCCTTCTCGTTTCGGATACTTGTCAATCGCGCCCTCCCCCTTGTACGTATGCAACCAATCTATCGGCAATAATATATGAAGAGAAGTCGGAAAGTTTTTTTATGCTGTTCTTTTCTTAAAAATATATTTTACAAGAACTCTTCCAAGTCTCTGATGAGTCTCCTTTTCCCGCATCGATCGGAATACGCAGCGGGACTTTCCTTGGCGTAACACGCGTGTCCGCTCGCGTTACGCTCGCAATTTAGATCACGTCTCTCCGCTTGAGCGAGCGATGCGCGCCCAAAGTAGGTAGGTAATCCGACTTAAGTGAATTCTGTGTGTTGTGCCGCGCGCTGCACAAGTTGGCGATAGAGTTCGGGATGGAAAGGAGCGGAGAGGAAACGAGAGAAGAGAAACACGGTACCGACCAAGTTGATCACGGTGCTATAAGGTCTTACTTGTTGCTGATGGTTGCATGTCTGCCACGGCGGCGGCGGCGAGCCGTGCCTTCTGCTTCTCCGGCTGATTGCTCCGTATGCGAGGAGCGATAGGGGGAACTTTCGTCTTTCGGACGCGAACGGCCGCCAGTTTCCCCAATCCGTTGAATCGCTCGCAATTTCCGTATCGGTGGACAACAGCCGCTTATTGATTTCTTCTTTTTTTTTTTCATTGAGCGTTTAGTTCGTCTAATTGAGCGAATTTTATTTGATCTCCGCCATCTTGATTGAACAGTTGTAATAATTACAATTGTCGACAGTCGCTTATCGCAGTCGTCAATCGAATGGAAAGTTGGTAGCCGAGAAAAGCAGATTTCGCGCGCCAAGTTAATTAAGGTCGTCGTCGCGAATTGTGTGGCAGAAGATTAAAAAAAAGATCGATGAAAGTAAGAAATGTGTGTATGGAAAAAAAAAGCAGAGCGCTGAAGGAAAAGTACTGGTCGTGGAAAAATCGATCAGCTACGTGTGTATGTGTGTGTGTGTGTGTGTGTGTGGTCATTAAATCGATCGGATTAAGACAAGAAAATCGAACTGGTATTGACACGTCGGAAGTTACGAGTCGATTTCCGTGAAGCTATTTTTTTTCTTTTTTTTTTTTGTTTAACTAATCCCTCGTCACTTTCACCGCTATCGGCGACGCGACGGCAGGAAGAAAACGTTCGGGAATGGATACTTATTGAATTCGAAGAATGCAACAAACAACGCAATACGTTTTACGTAATATTTGCACTTCACACACACACACGCGCGCGCGCGCGCGCACACACAGACGCGCTTTACGGTGTTCGCGGAAAAGAGTGGACTTAGTTTCTACCAAGTTGCGTCGTTCGCATGTCGCATTTGCGCGCAAAATCTTCTGGTTTTTTTTTTTTTAATAATTACAACCGTTTTTAATACAGAATTCAATTTGTACTTTTTAATCAACTTTATTAACCGATATCCCCGATTCTATCGCGATAAGAACCAAAAAAAAAAAAACACGCGCGCGGTAATAAAAAGATAAAGAAAGCGCCGTGTGTCGTTTTGCGCGCGGAATGCGAGAGACATAACGATAAATTCGAAGAGAACGCAACGCTTGAAAAGATGGGCCCGAGAAGTGGGGAGAAACCTCGCGGCCGTCCACTCCAATTACGTTTTATGAAACGGGGCGAATACTCGAGCTTCGATATAATTGCGGCGACCATTAATGCGCAATGCGGTTTGCTAATCTTAAAATGAGTAGATGCCAGATGGCGGCAATTATACGCAGCGCACCGGGTCAACGATATCGAACGCATCCCCCCGTGTATTCGCCGCGCACGGTATATTATTCAATTCCTCCTTCCGATTCCACCCCCCCCCCTCCGATATCGTAAAACCTCCCGCGGGCAAAACTCAGAGAAATCGTCGATTAATTTATCCGTCGTTTTACAACAACATGAATTCGCGAAACATTTGATTGTCGAATTGAATCGGGAAAATTCCCGGTGTGTTTTAACTCGCGCGAAAATGTTTGCATTGCTCGCAATCATTCGTGAGTGGCTCGTCGCCACGAGCGCGAACCTCGCTTTAATGCAACCGAGCTGAACTTTACGATATCAGCCTTGGAGTGCTTTCGAAACGGTCAGATCGGAAGTCAAGGACGGCGATACGAGCGGAAATCGAGCAGGGAGGGCGTAATTCGTAGAGGATAGGAGAAGAAGGAGGACGCGAGTCGCAGTGAGACAGACCGAGAGAGAGAGAGAGAGAAAGAGAAACCTGGGCCGAGTCAAAGGTAACTGTAGGTCGGTCGGGTAAGGTGCATGGGATGGGATGATATGAGGTTAGGTTGGTGGTCGACGGGGCTCGCCTTGGTCTGGCACCGCTAGTCCTTCCCGTATTGATCGCGTGGCTCCTTTCCTCCCTTAGATACCAACGTCGACCCTCTCTTAAGCCTTACATATGGCCTAGGCTTGCTTTTGCCTTAAGCTCGACCTTAAGCTAAGACGGCGGGGATCCTCCGATCGCGCGGTTGAAAATTCAGGATTGAAATCTGTTAGTTTTCCAACGAACTCGGTTTCGTTTCACAACTGACGCAACTTTTGACGTGTCCCAAGTTTGTAAATTGCGCGGACAATTGTGTTGTCGCATCGTTTTTTTTCTACGCAACGCACGTAGAAAAAAAAAAAAAAAACGAATATTCGCTCAAACGCGCTCGAAAAATTTATCATCGAGCGAGTTTGTCACGTGTTTAAAAATTTAGTCACACACGCGCGTCTTTATTTATACAATCATCGCTCGCACACGTTTCCGAGCACGGAAGGGCGCAGCGAGCGCGCGTTCGCGCGGCGCATGAACGCTCTTCGTCATCTGATAGCGCGCGTTTTTATGGCAAGGTTGCGGGATGGCGCGCTGCACATATATATATATATATGCATATTCGCGCACCCGTGCAATTTGAGGAAAGGGAGGTATTTACCAAGTCGCTTAACGGCCTTAACAGGATGCGATGCCGAAGTGCTTAATTAACGAAGGGGTCCGAAAGGCGCCGTCACGCGCGCTGGACGTGTGAGAGCGACCAATGAATTACAAGACGCCGGGTGATTTTGCAAAGATATCCGTTCCGAGCCCTTTTCTTGCGTACGCAAGTCAAGGCAAGGCTGCGCGGCAGGTGAAGTTCTCTCTCTCTCTCTCTCTCTCCCTTTTTCTTTCTCGCAGCGTAGTTGCGTTGAGACAAAGATGAAAGAGAAATTTTCGCGAATATTTTGATTTTAATTCATTTACAAATTTGCGTATTTGTCCGCGCGCTGCGGAGTTAGTCGTTACGACTATAATGCTTTATTTTGAGTCGAGCGTAATGGCGGTGGTTTTCGAACTTCGTGATCTACATTTTATCGGAATTATTGCAGAGCGGTTGACAGCGAAATTCCACGGTGGATCGCGCATTAGCGCGGCTGTGATCCAGTTTTCGGTCGCGTGCTCGCCCGGGACGCAATTAGTCGGCCGATAACGGTAGCCGGAGGCGGCTACCGAAACGTGATAAATACCAACGACGAGGAAAAGAGAGAGAGAGAGAGAGAGAACGCGACCGAAAATCAAACGTACTGTTTTTTCTTTCAATCGGTAACATACACCCCGACGGAATGCAAGACGCGATCATAAACGATAATAACACAACAACGCGCGCGATATATAAACGCGCTGGGCGAGCTCGTATGACTCATTGCGTATGGAAATGAAAAGCCATGAAAAAAAATTGGCACGAAACGCGTTAACGCCCGGCTCATGTTCCCCCGTTCTCTCTCTCTCTCTCTCTCTCTCTTTATCTCTTATCTTCGACACCTTTATTGATCTCTCGAAATGCGCGAACGACTTCTTTCCTCTTTCGCTTCCGTGTGCTGCGTTTTCTCTCGTATCTTTTTCTCTTAACGAGTTTGCGGAACGATTGTTTGAATGTGTGTGTGTGTGTGTGTGTGTGTGTGTGTGTGTGGGCGGGTGTATATAGGCGCCCGTGTGATACCTTGTACAAATACCGTCGCGCGGCACGGCAAATTTAATTTCTACTTTGTAGGAATCGTGCATCAACAGCTGATTAGGAACACGCGTTTCGAGTCTGCTCTCTCTCTCTCTCTCCTCTCTCTCGGTGTATTGAATTAAAATGCACAGTCCGGTGTATTTTACACCTTCGTGATGCCCGAGCGTTTTATTTATTGAGCGATGTATTTGTAACGTAGCTTTCTTTTTTTTTCTCGGGCGAGAGAATCGTCGGGCGAGAAACTCGGTTAATTATTAATACGATTCGAACCGATTTATTTTAGTTTTCTGCATCTCATTTTCTTGCAAAAAAAAAAAAAAACAGTTTACGAAAACAATTAGGTATGGAAATGTGATACGTATAAAAAAGTAGAAATTTGTGCTATATAATTTTATGCGAGAGAACACATTTCGCACGTGAAAGTTTTCTAGCGCGGTGACTGTGTACGCGAAGCGCGTTTTTGTTGCAAAATAAAACGCGGGGATGGAATATTTGCTCTCGCGATATTGATAAAATTCCGTTTTTCTCTTCTACGCGTAAAATCTCTGACATCAAATCCGGTGCGGTTATACGCATCGCGGCTGTATACATATATATATGTATATATATATATATATATCTTTCTCTGAGCGAAGAAAAGGAAAGAGGAAGGAAGAGGTGGTGAAAAAGATACACACACGCGGTTTTCTGCTTCTCGCGTGAGCCGCTCGGCGAATCAGTCGCGTGCCACTCGTGAGTGCACTCGCGTGTTCCGTCCAAGCGTGAACTTCTAATACCCCTTCATCCTCACCTTGAGACTCTCCCGGTATTAGCGGGTCGCCAATAATACTTCACGCACGAAATCTTTCCATTTTCTTCGCTCATGCGAGTCACGGCCACGGATCGGAATCGCACGGATCGGTATGCAGATTGCGGAATCGCCCGGACAGGCAATCGCTCTTTCAACGGGGGGAGAGTTCAAGGAACTGGATGGCGCGGTCTACGCTTCGATTAATATTCATCAAATCGATCATCATGCAAAACTTATTTTCGCGAGTCGCTTTAAACGTTTGTTTTTTTTTTTTTTTTTTTATTCGTTTTCAGAAATTACTCCCGTATTAAGTTCCGCAAATATTGTATGTAATATATCTTTACAGTTTGAATAATATTAACTCTTGTCAGAAAGTTACATTGCTAACAAAAAAAAAAAACCGATTCGTTACCGATAAAAATGTATCGTTTGCTCGTATCCACGCGAAAAACGTAAAACCTCCGACGCGAAATATAATCGTAACGACCGCGAGGAGTCGGCCGGTCGATCGTGAAAACTCGATTACTTTCCCCTCCCCCTTGTTCCCCAAACAATGCAATTATAGTAGTAGGTAACGGCGAACGAGTCTCGCGGGATGACGCCTTTCGCGGAATGGCTCATGTCGGCCATTTCGAAGGGAAAAGGGGGAAGCGCACGCCGAGAAAATCCTATTATAGTTCGTATCCTACGCGCGGCGTGGTACAGCGCAAGGGGAGAAGGGGAGCGAAGCGGGCGGGGGGGAGGGAGAAGGTCGGAAGCTCCGTGGCTCACCCCTCGCGCACATCCCGTATTGACGCAACGCAGAGGAGCCCACCCTGCGGATTAACCAATCAAAGCGCAGCATCCGCGCATGCGATCGCACGGAAGTGTGCCATTTTGTATGCCACGCTATCGTTGGGCGAAATCGGCGACTCGTTGATGAAAAACGAAACCCGCGAGTTTGACACAGTGACACATACCTATTTCTCGTCATAACGAAGGTGCGAAGACGCGCGAACGAGTCGCAAACAATTTGCAAAGCTGTGTGTATAAAATTCTTCTTTGCAATTAAATTACGGATATAATTTTTCGAACGTTTGTAAAGATAAAGTTTTTTTTTTTTTTTTTTAACTAGCTGATTTGTGTGCGTGTAAGTGCGCGCAAAAAGTAACAATAAAGTAATAAAACTAAAAATCGATGCACTCTCGTTCAGATTAAATTTCAGGTTTTAGACATATATCGCAATTTAGATTAGATAACAATTTCCACACACACACACACACACGCACGCACGCGCTAACTGTGTAATCAGCGTGATAATTATCGAGAACGTGCCGTTTCTAAGAAATACAACCCTCACCCTCCCGAGAATAATAGGATATTACAAAGTCTGCGATCGTTCGTTGCGAGCGTCGGAAGCCGGGATTAGGAAGCCGCGAGATATCCGCAATTATCGCAACTTTACGACCGCGCATAGCGCAGAAGCGTTCGATGATGCGTCCGAGAAATTATCCTCGATAGCGCAAAAATAAGAGAAAAAAAGCGAGAAAACCTCGCGCATCCGACGATGATTTGTAGCAAATTCTTTCTTTTGTTGATCTTTCAACGTTATTTCCTCGTTTAATTGTATTCCAAGTTGCGACTGAGGCGCAAAAAGCCGCAAAAAAATTACTTTTCACGAGAATCGGGGATATTAGTTCTTTATATTTCTTGTACGTTAGTTTCAGAGCGCGAGCTCACCATATTTCAGAACAATAAATTCTCGGGCGTGTAGTAGCGTGCCTGGCACCGCCACTCCGAAATAAAACAAAACAATACACAT
Source organism: Pseudomyrmex gracilis (assembly GCF_002006095.1). NCBI lineage: Eukaryota > Metazoa > Arthropoda > Insecta > Hymenoptera > Formicidae > Pseudomyrmex > Pseudomyrmex gracilis. Next base: position 295,984 of record NW_018020678.1, on the reverse strand, counting down.
TTAGTTTCGCAGAACGGCCGAACGGACGAGGCTTTAAATGGTTTCCACCCCCTCTTCCGACCGATGTAGCGCGCGCGCGGCCCGAAGACTGTTAAAACTGGGACGGATATTTTCGGCTTTGATGATGCGCTGCATTTCGCTGTTGAGAGAGAGAGAGAGAGAGAGAGAGAGAGAGAGAGAGAGAGAGAGAGAGAGAGAGAGAGAGAGAGAGAGAGAGAGAAAGAGAGAGACGGAAGGAGAGCTCGTTTGGTATTTGCCGGTATCGGGACCGCCGATAAATGGGAAAACTTTCCCGGGGTGTTTTCAACGCTGCGTTCCCGGCAGAAACAAGCGCCTCGCCCGGCTCTCTCGACCGCTTTCCGAAAGGCAACGCACCCTTCCGTTTTCGTGCCGCCGCACTATTCTCGCGTGGCGGCTCGAAATTGCCCCTGTATTTCGGAAAGCTTAATCGTGTGTGCCACGTCGGATTACGTCCTTGAATTATTCTTATCGGCGCGCACGTAGCCTTTGTTCTCAAAAATTTATTCGCTCCAAAATTCGCTTCTCCTTTTTGGTACCATTTTTTTTTTTTTTTTTTTATTATCGCTGCTGTTATTTTTTTTTTTTTTGTTGCACGCTCTTTTGTGTGAGGGTAAATTATAAATTCATCAGAAACACACGCGAATAATGTATGCAATCGCGATATATACAATTCGCGATGTTAAAAAAAGCTTTCGTTTAGACGTGATTTGGATATTTTGAGCAAGTTGGCAATTTGCCGGTTATCGAGTTCGCGGACGGAGAAAGAGAAAACTTTGCCTTGGAGAACATTTTCGGACGCGATTCCGCGGCCGCGAAACGCTTCACAGGTCTTCGGTTTCAAAAAGGGCAAACGTGCCCTTTCCTTCGTTCTCTCTCTCGTGCCGCTCTGTTCTCGCGGGACGCACTCACGTTCGTGCACGTCTAAGTTCAAGCCTGTATTTTCGCAAGTGCTCTCAACTTATCCACGCCACGAATTAGCCCTCTTGAACTTGCTGCGGAAACCGAGCAGTCCTTTCGATTATGATCTATGCCGAACACACAGTTTTGCCGTGTGTATGTGTGTGTGTGTGTGTTTTTTTTTTTATTCAACCGACGACATTTGTCCGAATTAAAATCGATTCTCGAATCAATTAGTACTTGAAAAAGACTCTCTCTTTAAACGCAACACAAAAAATTGTTTTAATTGTTAATTTAATAAATTGATGTTCTGTTTCAGGCGTTAAACGGGTTCCTGCTAATATTGACTTGCGACGGGGAAGTGTTTTTCGCCACCCACAGCATAGAGAGTTATCTAGGCTTCCATCAGGTACATACGCGCGCATGTATTTTATTACGCACGTTAATCGTAACTGTGTAAAATAAATAAATAAATAATTTACACGAGTCTCTCGTTCACACATAGAAAAATCTTCGAGCTCAATGTGGCGTTCGTACGGGAAAACTGATTTTATAATACGCGCGCGTTTGTCACGAGCGTGGCCGACGTACGTATTTATAGAAGACTGAGAATGCTTGCGAGCTCGCTCTTTCCGTTCTTCCCCCGTATCCCCCTTATTACAAGGTAATTCCAAGCATGGTTTACCCACGTTGTTAGTTTATCTTCAGTCACCGTGTGTCCACACCCAATACGCGCCAGTCACGCCAGCGCCGTCAAGTTCAGGCGTACGTGTCACGTTTGCCCAGGCCGTCATCCCTTTTGCGAGACAATGTACCCTTCTAACGGGACTGACGGCCGACATACATTTTTCAGTACCAACACTGGGTCATCGACATAGTCGTGCGGCACGCTTTGCCCTTGCTCGGTTCAGCAAATCTGTTTTTGCGATAAAGAGGAAAAAAAAAACTCTCAAGACCTCTCTAGTTTCGTGGAAAAAAAACAGTCTTTATTATAAATATAATTTATGAATATTACACACGCGCGCGCGTGCGCATAGTTTCACTTCGCGAAACTATGTTTGCTTAAGTAAGCTGTCAGGAGAAAAAAAAAGAGATTAAAATTGGCATTGAAAAAAATTCAAGCGAGTGTGCAAGAGGCTACGATGTAATGTAACAATAATTGTAGCGTAAATCGTGTTGTGTAATAATATGATTTTATTTAATATTCGCAATCCGATTAATTTTACGATTCGAAGCGTTAATTTTGTTTGCATATCGTTTGCAGATATTGCAATTTATCGCGAGCGATATTCTAATCGCGTGTACCGCGCGGATTAGCGCGCGCACGAGAGTGCCCGAGAAGATATTCTGAAATTTATATCGAAACAACAAACGCGAAAGAGCAGCATGAGAGAGAGACAGAAAGAGAGAGAGAGAGAGAGAGAGCCTAGTGGACTCTTGGACACGATCCTTTAATTAATTATGACACGCGGATAATCGCGCCTAGAGGTACAGGCTCATTAAGCTCGGCGATTTAAATCCACGACCGGGTCCGGGATCGGGAAAGAGCGGTTCCAGGCTCGAGGTTCTCTCGCGCGGTGTGGGAACCGGGCGGAATACCGATCCCGATTCGCCGTGCAGACCGCGAATCTAATTGCGAGGCTGCGATCCACACTGTTGCACATTCGATTGCTACCGGGGGCCGGGCGCGCGTTCACCGCATATTCATTTCGATACTCGGATGGACTCCACTCGAACACTCGGCGTTTCCCTTTAATGACAAAGCGGGCTGTGTCTAACCACAGTCTCGGCGCGGGGCTATTGGTTCCACGCGAGAGCATTGTGTACACAACGTGGAAACCGATTTCGCGCTGTTCTCCCCGAGAGCGTTCGGTTCTTTAACGTTCGATAACGGCCCATTTCGGACCGTCTCGATTCAATTCTCGGGCGATTTGCGCGCGACGAGATGAGGTGCCGAATCTCTCGCGCTCACGAAATCCTCGGTTTCTCCTATTGAACAGAATCAAATCTCTTTTTTTTATATTATACTTTTCAAATACACGGTCTCTTTCTTTTCGCTGCAGTAAAAAAGTTGGCGTTTATTGTATTTTTCTATTTTTAGAGAAATAGAGAGAGAGAGAGAGAGAGAGAGAGAGAGAGGGAAAACCGGCAATCTTTGATCGCGTTTTGTCGACCACGCGGGAGAACGCATTAAAGAATCATTCCGTCTGTCTATATATATATACATGCGAGGGAGGGATAGGTGCTCGACTACCCGGCATAATACCGTCACTCGAGAGCTCCCTTTGATACACAGTACTAACGCACGCACGCGAGCGCAATGTGCATACATTGTAAAAAATGACGGATGATGATTTCCCGAGCCGATGACTCTCTATACGGGGCGCACGCGAGCGCGCCGAGTATGAATTGCAGAAAATAGCGGACGATGATTTTCTGACTCGATGACCGCATATCCGAGACAACAAAAAAAAAAAAAAAAAAAAAAAAATTGAAGAAGCGGTTTGTTATACACGAGCGTGTTCTACATTTTCCCTCCTAAAATATCCCTCGCGACACGCGCTCGCCTGTGTGTGTTTTGTATGAGCGCGCGTTTCTAAATCACCGACGGAAATCATCCGCCCTCCCCCTCCTCCCCCCCGATTTCGCTGAGAATGACGGAAGTTGGATCGGCTTCTTGCTGACGTTCGCGCGGGAATGTGATTGTGGGAAAGAAGCGCGCTATGCAAAGTGATTTTTCTACACACAAGAGAATTCAAGAGAAGTGTTTTCTTCAGAATTTCATGCAAATCTCGATTCGACTCGATATTTTTTTTTTCATCAACGTTTTCTTTCGAATCGAATTTCGTTTTTCTTCCTTTGATTTGTAATATATTTTGCTCGATGCTTGTATTTGTGTTTAATTTAACTATTACTCTCGAAGTTGTTATTTTAACCCATTTGCATCACAAAGAAAAGTCAAAAATTCGTTCCTATCACCAAAATTTTTTTTTACTGTATTTAAATTTTAATGAAAATGTTACAAAATATGAAAAATAAAATCAATATTGCATAAATAAAGAATTTTTACTTCATCATAGATTCACAAAAATAAACGGAATGAAATCTAATTATTTTGCACAACGTGATAATATTTGAAGTGATCAAGGCAATATGCGCTTTGGTGATAAATGCCTAAGTAAAATGCGCGCATATATGCGCTCTGGTGATAGTGGCCGGGCAAAATGCGCACATATATGCGCTTATGATGCAAATGGGTTAAGCAAGAAAAGATGCACACATCTTACATTTATCTTCTTTCTCTGTCACAATGACACCCGGTCGTCCGCGTATGGTATTGATTTGTCGCGCGCACTCACGTGCCTCGCATTTCGTCACTCATTTTCTCGTGACAGATTTTCCGATAATGACAATAGCATCTCTCTCAGCGTTCTCTTTGTAAACGGATCTCTCTCTCTCTTTCTCTCACAAGGCACATATACGTGTCAAGAATTTATATTGAAAGACCCTTCATCCGTATTCTTTAACAAGCTCGAATTATTACGCCAACTTCGTGCGAGTATCCATTGAGACGTAACAATGCACGCAACAGTACCGTACACACACATATATATTATATACATGTGTGTGTGTGTGTGTATGCGCGCGCGCAAAGTATTGAGAAAAACAAGAACGATGACTTCGCACGAAGCCGGGCCGTTCGAGGAAAACGGGACGTCTCGCGCGATTTTTTTTTTCTTTCTTTCTCATCTTCGAATTTGATACATTCCTCCTCTCGGCTCGCGATTTCCAGCATTATATCCCCCATTAGTTGACTTTTGCACGATCATTATGTCCACAAAAGGATCTTGGCTTTCCATCTTTTATGGAGGAAATTACTTAAAACGACAAGGAGAGTGACGTTACAGAATTTCTTCGCGCGTGATTAATAGCGCGTCTCTACCGTCTTTTCTCACACCTTCGCGGAGAGAGAGAGTGATAGAGAGAGAGAGAGAGAGAGAGAGAGAGAGAAAGAGAGAGAGAGAGAGAGAGAGATACAACTATTTAAAATACATACTATTTAAAAAAAAAAAAAACGCGCGCAAGACAACGCGGGTGATGTAAGGGTTGTTCTCGCCGTTGCACGGGGGAGTACGATCGAGGCATATGTTGGTTGTTCGCGGCGTGCTTCTTAATTGGACTGATAGAGCTCGATTCGATGCCTCAACGAGCCTTTATGCCCCATATGACCCGCGTCGGATAAAAGTAATAACTTAAACTGAAAGGTCAAAGGGTGCTTATCGCCCGCGAGGGCAAAACGAGAAGGAGAAGAAAATGGAAGGAGAGAGAAAGAGGGAAGAGAGAGGCCTTGGAATCGGTGGAAGAATAAAACTTTTATTTTTGCAGAACGCTTTGACGTGTACGTAGTGTGTGTTTGTGTGCGCGTGTTATTTTATTATTTTTTTAAAATTCATTTCGCGACCCATATCGCGCAATTAAAAATATCGCGGTTTTTTTTTTTTTTTTTTAAATATTAAAATAAATAAAATTTGCGGATATCTCGCGAAATCGAGGGTAATGCCGTTATACGCGCGTTAGAGCGCGGAAAAAGGTAATTTATGTGATGTAATAACAGTACGGATCTAAATCTCGCGACCACTAAATCTCTCTCGCGAGAAGTTTCTTTTTCCCCGTGAGTGATAATGCCTTAAACGAAAGTCGCCAAGGGACGACAATGAATTATATTTCGCCATTACCTCGTTTACGTTTTATCTCGCGGCGGCGATCGCGCGTATTAATTGTCGTTTAGACGCGTGTGAAACGTCGCTCCCGCGTGATTTAGGACTCGAAAAGAGTTCAAACGCACGTCACGTGTCACGCTACGGTGATGAAATGTTTCGTGATGATTATATTCGCGCGAATTATCGCGCAAAGTTACGACGCGTAATCGTAAGGCGTTCAGAGTTCTGAACGGATCGAAGCGCGAACGCAGGGTTTAATTGAGAAAACTTAAAAATACATTTGCACACAAATGCAATATATGTTACGAAAATAAAAATGTTGCATTATCCCGAGTCGAAATTTAGCGTCTACGTTAAACCTCAATTCTTCTTTTTTTATGTAGGAGTAAGAGAGAAAGTAGATCCTACTTTGACGCTGCTATACGTCCGAAATTTCTTTTTTTCCTGCTAAAGTTTTAAAGTAGGGTTCAATTCTCAGATCAGACTGCGCATTGCAGGCTCTGATAGGCTAAAAATAGGCTCTGATAGGCTCAAAGTAGGAGTAAGAAAAAAAGTAGATGCTACTTTGACGCTGCTATGTCCGAAATTTCCTTTTTTCAAAAATTGAGGTTCAATGTAGACGCTAAATTTCGACTCAGGATAACCCGATTGAACCTCAATTTTTGAAAAAAGAAAATTTCAGACGTATAGCAGCGTTCATGTAGCATCTACTTATTTTCTTACTCCTACTTTGAGCCTATCAGAGCCTGCAATGCGCAGTTTGATCTGAGAATTGAACCCTACTTTAAAACTTTAGCAGGAAAAAAGGAAATTTTGGACGTACAGCAGCGTCAAAGTAGGATCTACTTCCTCTCTTACTCTTACATAAAAAAAACAAAAATTGAGGTTCAATGTAGACGCGCTAAATTTCGACTCGGGATAATTAGATGAAAAGTGGAAAAATTAGATCACAAAAAATATGACAACTTTCATGCATCTCGTCGAAGGGGGGTGTGAGGCGGGAAAATATGCGGTTTGCAAATCGCGTTCGTAGACGATAATTAAATAAAAGAACTCGTAGGGAAATCGTGCGTCGTACACGTCGGGGCAAATTCTTGTTAGCGTTCGAGGTATTAAAAGATCGCGACTTCGTGACTCCGAAAGGGAACATGCTCCGTACTTTTGTGCGTATCTGCCGTTGGATCACAGAGGGACGCTTCCGTGATGATATGAGGATGAAGGAGACGGCATGCGCTCGCACGTACACACACGCGGAAAGGCGGCAACGAGCGGCGCCGGCAAAAAATTGCACATGGAACGCGACGTCGTCGACGGCAATACGTTACCTACTCGATGTTGTGACGCGTGTTCCGCGAGTCGAACGGCCATTTTCTCGTAAATCTCGCTTGTCCGTGAACGCGAATAAATCTTGACGGCATTTACATTATCGTGCGTAATATTTTGGCGGGGGTAAGACGGCGACGATAAATTATCGATCGCGCGAAAAATACTCAAAGAAAAAAGAGAGATAAAATTATTTTCAAAAATAATTCAATTTTAAAATTTTGTCCAGCAGAAAAAAAAACGACAATTACGAAATATTTATAATTCGACGTGTTTGGCCTTCATTTCGCAAAGCTTCACCTTCCCGCCTGTGTCTCTTCCGTGAGAATCGTGGCGTACCTGCGTCAAAGGGTCACGAGCCGAGTCGCCCCGTCTTTATCCCGGAATTAATTACCCATTAGCAATTACCCGCGTCCGACGAGCCGTGCGCGTTCGCTCTCGCGAACATTGGCGGCGTCTCGGCGCCGATCGGCAAACGCTTCCCGTAGAGATAGCGCGGAATGATTCACCGATGGGTTAAGGGATCTCTCCCCGAAGCACTTTCTTCTCTCTCTCTCTCTTTCTCTCTCTTTCTCTCTCTTCCCTCTTCCCTCCTTCTCCTCCTCATGTGGAATCAATTGAGCGCGTTAAACTTAAATATATACGGCGGAGCCTCGCGCGAACTGAATTATGTGGCACATTTTGACAATTAATAGTCGCTAATGAAGACACAATCGGGCTGCCCCGGAGCTGCACTCTCGCTCCCTTTCCATCCCCTTTTCTCGGCCCGCGCGAGGCTTCGAGCGGAGGGATTACAAAGACTCGCGGGGGCCCGCGCTGTGGTCGCCGCTGCGCAGCTTCATAATTCTCCGTTGTAATTGAGAGCTCAACTTCGAGGCCGCGCGATATTCCCTGCGCACATTTGTTTGTGTGAATACACGAATGTATGCGTGTGTGTGTATGTGTGTGTGAGAGCGCGCAATGCGTTTTACGCGCGCCACGTCTCGAGCCAGCAGGCGCTAAACGAGAAGTCTCAGAGTACCCGGGATGCTTTATTATCGGTTTGTTTATTTTACTTACATTAACGCGTTTTCCGCACAATAGTTTTTTACTTGCAAAAATTAACGAAAAATTTCTATCAACAAGACAGTTATTTTCTATTAGTGACTTCACTTCAATTAGAAGTCACCAAGTTTTTTCGTGTAACGTTAAAACTTCTTCATCGCGTGAGTGATAGCTAATCCCTGACTTGCTCGTTGTGTATGTCGTATTCTTGTTAAGCATTATTTACGATTCACTTTATGTAAGCTTCAAGTTTAAGACGTTTGTTAATTAACATAATATCGCAATAAGAAAAACGCTCACTCTCTTTTGCGCAAAATATAGATTGACAAAAAACATGGCGCACAGTTGTGTGCCTCGCGAGATATAAAACCCTGAACCCTTTTCACAAATTGCAGTTTTGATGCGGACTTTTAACGCCGAGTGTGTGTGTGTGTGTACGCGCGCGCGCGCGATACAGCTGGCCAAAGAAAAGCCGACGGTCAGGCCGAGGTAAAACCTCGGGGCGTGATTATTAATGCGCGAGCGCGGATTAATTATTATTACCCGGCTGATTTGTTTCAATTTGTAGCGGGCCCTTCTTTGATCGCGGCCCCGATCGTGTTTCCGTCGGAGTCCCCGCCCGGTGTCCGGTCGGATTTATTCGTCGTCGTCGTCGTCGTCGTCGTCGTCGTCTCTACGGTGCCCGGACGTACCACCGGGGGTACCCGTGCCCTCGGTACCTGCCTCCGCTGACACTGAAATATCGCGAGAACGATTTTCAAGTTCGACGGGCGAGCCCGGCGCGGCCCTCCTCGTGACGCGACCGCCGCTCGTTTGTCACGGCGCAAGGATACGGCGCGTACGATCGATAACTCGAGGTCTCGGTGTGACGTCCCGCGTCCTTTCCTCTCTTTCTCTCTCTTCCTGTGCACTCGAAGTCAAAATCCCGCCGTGTTCCGCGATTTTTGTCGAGCAGCAGTTTCTCGTCAGCGGTTAATTAATTTTCTTTTTCTCTCTCTCTCTCTCTCTTTTTCTTCTTGTTTCGCGCGTTAAACGTGTAAATGATTTATTGCAAGCGCAAAAACATTTAGCAAATATTCTTGCGCGTGAAATCCTTGAGAGAGAAAAGAGAATCTTAGAGCTAAAGGTCACTTCTGTCGTTCAGTTTTTAACGGACATGAGATACCATTCGCGGTAGCGTTTGGAGAGTTCGTTGATCTGGTTTAAATCACGTCACTTGTTCGCGAAATAAGACCCGACGACGAGAGGATTTAAGAGACGAGAAGAAAAGAGAAGGAAACGAGAGAAAGATAGAGAGAGAGAGAGAGAGAGAGAGAGAGAGAGAGAGAGAGAGAGAGAGAGGATGAGCCGAACGGATACTCGCTACGGGCGAGTCCGGGCGAGCGCGGGGGTGTTGCGAGTAGAAAAAGAAAATAGAGCGAAGGAAGGCGAGGCCGACGCATTCTTCACAGGAATGTAAATCAAGTCTGTCCGGTTGAGGCGGGAGAAGGGAGTAGAAAAAGAGAAAGAGAGAGAGAGAGAGAGAGAGAAGAGAGGCCAAGCCGCGCCGATGTGCCGGCGGGGGTGCGCTAGCGTCCACCACTAAATAATTACAAGCTCTTAATTAACGACGAGGTCCGATCGTAAAGCCATCCGTGGCCGCGCGCGCGCGCGCGCGAGAGAGCGAGTCTCTCGGCTCTTTTTCTCCTCCCTCTCTCTCTTTTCTTCTGTCTCCCTTCTTCTCATTCTTTCTGTAACCCCGCGGATACATGTTTCGAGATTATTTAAACGAGCAATGGTAACAAACGTTATACGGACGGATCGTCGCGTCGCCATTCGTCGGTGACTGGCATCTCTCTCTCTCTCTCTTTCTCTCTTTCTCTCGGGTCCGGTGAACCCGGAGAAAAAAAGATGGGAAAGAAAATAGACGTCTGAGACCAGGGAACAGAAGTTAGACAGAAAAAGAGAAAAACACATAACCAAGAGAGAATATACACAAATCTTTTTAAATAAATAATATGTGTGTATAGATTATCTCTTGACACAACAACACACAGCGGTGGTGGTGGTGGTTGATGTCATTTGGGAACGTTCAATATGTATCACTAACGGGAACGGGCTTTTGTGCTCTATACGCTGAAACCCGCTTCCCAGAAAACGGTAATAGCATTAACGACGCGATGTTGAAGAAAGAGAGAGCACCAGGTGGAATTACAATGCTTATTCTTGCGATACGAATCTGAGTTTCTCGGAGGGCCGTACGTCCTCTCCCGACATTCGTCAGAGATGGTTGACACGTACCACACATAGACACGCGGTCTGATTATAATTTGCGTAAGAAGCACACACACACACACACATACACGTGAGCGCGTGCAATTATATCCTCGTCAAGTCGCGCTCACCGTGTACCCGACTTGTATGTTGGTATCGACCGGCGATTAAAATATAATTTGTGATCAGAGACCGCCGAAGAAACATAACGAGACTGATCTCGCCGAGATTACGGAGGCTTATTACGCGCGCAAGGCACGTGACGACAAACTATTACGACGTGAGATGTAATTGCCAGCCGGTTTATATTGTAAAACTCGCTCTCTTTCGCGTTAAGGGCAATTTACACTTTGGGCTGCTCGCTGCGATCGATACTGTCGTGTTTTTTTTTTTTTTAAGGGATATCGCAAGACTCGGCTCTAAGTGGGTTTTGTGACTTTCCCCGTGCACTTTCGCCGTGAACTTTGAGAGACTTGATGTATGTAAAATTTTTGAAGTATCAACGAAATCAAAACGTAACATCCGGCGCGCAACCCGACCGCACGACCGCATAGTTAGGGGGTTAAAAATACACCGCCTGACCTCGACCACGTTATGCAAAGCGACGTGTATCCTAGAAAATTCCGCCGCGCTTGTGTTCTGTTATTCCTCTCCTCATCGTACTACTAATAATGGGCAATCAATGAACAATAGGGCAATAAGCAACAAATCGGTTTATTCTCTCAGATCCCAATTGCAATGCAATGGCGTGCGGTGAACACGCAGAATTTATTTTCGATACAAATTTCGCAAAATTGTAGCTGCGTGACTGAAAAACGATTGTTGTTTATTATTACATACGTTCTTTGATACGTTCTTCTTGTAATTGAGTGGCGTTGAGTAATTTTTCTCGATTGTGATTTTTTTTTTCTTTATAACGAGACAACAAATATCGTCACTCCCTACGTATAATCCCGTAACTCCAAAACGCAAATTTTAGAGGAGAGCAGTTTAAAAGTTTGAAGCTTCATATAGTTTCCCTAGTTAAGGGATCTTTCGGTTTTAAATTTTTACCTTACTTATGAATATTTTTTTTTAATACTTGGTGACCACAAAGAACATGACTTTCTGAGTGTCACTATGCAATAAACTGAAAATCCCATATGTGACACTTATGTAATTATACGTAGGGAGTGACGATATATATTTTGAAGAGGAGGAAAAGAAAAAAGAAAAAACTAAGCTTGTGCGAAACGAACAGGCCGTGTTTGCAGCGCGCAAAAATAAACAATCGCGTCGCGCATTGAACAAGAAAATTTCGTTTTGTTGTGCGTCGCACAAGACGTAAACGCGCGTGAATAAAGAAGGGTAACACGAGCGAGCAATTGGAACCAGAGATAAGAAGGGCATGGATCGGGGCAATTATCAGGAAAATCGTGTGTAACTCTTAATTAAAATTAGAGCGACTCTCTCGCGATCGCAGCGGGATCGCTAGTGGAAGAAGAAGAAGAAGAAGAAGACGACGACGACGACGACGACGGAGAAAAGGAAGAAGATGACGAAGGGGAAACGACCCGCGCTCTCGAATTCTCGTTGGATCCTACGGCGAGGACTTTGCCTATACACACACACACACACACTCGAGCGAGAGGATCTCTGCGGGTTTCGTCGGTAGTTCGCTTCGTCATATTTATTGAGATTCAAAGTTTTACGATCGGCGCAAATGCGCGTCCGGGGAGCCTCCGCCCGACTGAAATTGCGCGCGCTTGTCCTGTCAAATGTTTCCAGACGTTTTGCATCCGCGTATTTGCAATATTATAAACTACGCGCGCGCGCGCGCGCGCCGAGATAAATGTGCGCGTACGAATTATACGCGCGCGGGACACGACGTTGAACATCGTCGCGAGTTGGGAATTATATTACGGCTCGTAAATGAATTTAATAAACTTAATTGATCGGGTGACGACGATTTAATGTGTCATCATTTTATTCGTTCGAGCGAATTATGCGATTTGCCTTTTTTTTTTTTTTTTATCGCGGCGATACTTTAATCCCGCGTCGCGCGCGCCAAGTAGTACGCGCGGAGCATTGGTCGGCCGTGTGCAATTTCTAAAAACGTTTCAGCAAGTTCGTGCGAAAAGAATCGCGCTAATGCGACACAAAAATTTAGAATTTTTTTTTTTTATCGATTTAAAAAGATTCGCACGAAGACGAAACGCAACGAGCGTCGTAGATGACGCGAGAGCAAAGTCACAGGAAGAGGCGAAGAGAGAGAGAAAGAGAGAGAGAGCATCGTGAAACGTTACGGCAAACGGAGCGGCATTATTTCAGAAAATATCTGATCGGTCGTGACGTCGCGCAGCGCGCGCGCGACACAAGCTCGCGTACGGTGCATGTAGCTACACGTGTTCGACGCACTTTATCGCGCATAATTAATCCGGACTAGTCTCCGACGAGAGAGCGCGATGAGTGAGTCCGCGCGCGCGCACGAGAGAAATGCAATTTTCTACGCTACGTGTCCTGTAGCGATGGTTTTAAATTTAGCTTTGGCAACGCGAAGGAAATTGCACAAGCCTTTTGACGCGGCGTTTTGAGCGCAGGTTTGTATCAATTTCACGAAATAATTGAAAATGATAGAAAAAACAATTGCTGGAGAAAAAATAAAGAATATTCTTTTTTTCATTACTTTACAAGTTCAGAAATTTCAAGTATCTTCACGGAACATTTTCAAAGACTTTTAACGAGAAAATTGATTCAAACGGAGAAGAGAAATGGTTGAAGATGCGCTCGCGAGAAAAATAAGGTACAATCATGGGACAACGATCGTGCCAAGTGCACGCGCAACACAGCTCGCATACCTTATACTTAGCATCACCGGACAGCGCGCGTAACAGGACGAAGCCCGCGATCCCGGGCCTAGGTCGAGCTAGGATAGGTGTAACTTGCGCGTGACTCTTAATCCGATAATCGGTGCCGTGCGCACGCATCCATTGCTCGCTCTCCCCTCTCTCTCCCCGTGCACCTTCTTGCGGGTTGAGACCAGGTTCAGCGTCTCGAACAGATCGAATTGACTTGCTCTGTCCGCTCGGCCATTACTTGGTCATGACTGTCAGCTCGCGAATAATATAATAAATCACTCGGCCGAGACGAGAAAACGATTTCAGGGCAACACTTCCGAGCTGCCGTGCTACGTTTCCAGCCCGCGAGCTTGTTCGTTGTATCTCTCTTTCTCTCTCTCTCTCTCTCACGCGCGCGCGCGTACGTACTTACATACGTAGTCTTACGTTCGTGCTTAGGTGAATATCAGCGGCGTCGCGATCTCACGACTTCCATGTTTAGCGGAGGTACTCTTCTCTCGGCTGTTTGCCGGTCGCGCGGCAGGAGAAGTTGCGCGAGGATACGTACGACAACACACACCGCATCGATCGTGTTCGCCCGCTCTCATGTTTTTCCACTTGAAATTGTTATGTAATTCCGTGGGCATTGATCGCCACGCCGAGGCGAGGCGAGACGAGACGAGACTCGCCGAGACAAGAGGATCCTGACTACACATCTCGCTTGTATATTGTTCTTTTTTATTAAAAATTTCCCCAGAAGATTGCTCGACGCGACAGACTTACCATGTAATGCGATTGCAAATAAATTTAGTTTTTATTTACAAATTCAACTTGCGCGAGAAAACAAAAACAAAAACAAATTAATCCGCTTAGCAGAGCGTGGTTTCGATCCACGGACCTCTGGGTTATGGGCCCAGCACGCTTCCACTGCGCCACTCTGCTGTTGCATCGCACAAGATGCAGATGCTTATTTAAACGCAAACATACAATTTTTTCTTTTTTTTAAGTGTAAAAACAAATTTTTCGCCTTTAATGCGATAATAAAATACGCGACGCAATGTACACTTGAAAAAAATAAAAAAACGGATGTAAAAAAAAATATTACCTAGCAGAGCGTGGTTTCGATCCACGGACCTCTGGGTTATGGGCCCAGCACGCTTCCACTGCGCCACTCTGCTGTTGCATCGCACAAGATGCAGATGCATATTTAAACGCAAACATACAATTTTTTTTTTTTTTTAAGTGTAAAAACAAATTTTTCGCTTTTAAGGGGATCCTAAACTGAATTTGTTTTATCGACCGAATTTACGGCGTATGGCGTCAGATCGTCGTAATAATTTTTTAATATAAAAAGTTGTGCAGTTTGTACAGTAGGGAGCACCATATCGTGCGGCTCCGGGGGAAATATTTTTCGGAAATTTCTCCTTTGGATGCTTTACACTATCGCATCCCGTTCTTCTTCGGTCTCCGCCAACGGTCCGAGATCGAAGGAGAAGAGCGCGCAGTAATAGGAGCAGCTAAAGAAGAAATTTTCGAGAAATACTTCCCCTGGAGCCGCACGATATGGTGCTCCCTACTGTACAAACTGCACAACTTTTTATATTAAAAAATTATTACGACGATCTGACGCCATACGCCGTAAATTCAGTCGATAAAACAAATTCAGTTTAGGATCCCCTTAAAAGCAAAAAATTTGTTTTGCTCCCTACTGTACATAGAAAACCAACTGCGTCCCGTTTTCGGAACAACATAAAGAAAAATATAGAGCTCTCAGAAATGTTTTTATAAGGTTAGTGTAAATAAATAGTGTGCGTGAAATGATAAATAAATAGTGTGTGTATTCCAATATTGCACGGAAAAAAGAAATAGTTTCTACCACAGCTAATTACGGTTTGCTGAAACTGAATTTGCTGCTGTAGCTATAAAATTTCCTATTACATAGAAACAGTTTGCTGATATTCCTAAATATGTCGACATAATAGCAAAATATGTATGTCTTGTAGCACTAAGAGCTTAGCTGTCCATAATACTACCAAAATTTAGGAATCAAACCTAATTTTTAGCTGTGAGAGCTAACTTTTTTTTCCGTGTGTTCTGAAAATATTCATGCACGCTATTTATTCATACCAGGCTTCTAAACGCATTTCTGAGAGCTCTATATTGTTCTCTATGTTGTTTCGAAAACGGGACGCAGTTGGTTTTTCACGTGCAAACTGCATAACTTTTTATATTAAGCGAATATTATTACAATCTGACGCCAAAAGCTGTAAACTTAGTCGGCAAATCGACGGAGTTCGTCAGTTTAGGATCCCCTTAATGCGATAATAAAATACGCGACGCAATGTACACTTGAAAAAAATAAAAAAACGGATGTAAAAAAAANTATNACCTAGCAGAGCGTGGTTTCGATCCACGGACCTCTGGGTTATGGGCCCAGCACGCTTCCACTGCGCCACTCTGCTGTGCTGATAGATCGTGCGTTTAGAACGGCTTTCCGTTTGTTTCATTTAAAAAGAGATTGACACAAAGTACATCTCTTCTAAATATTTTATTTTCGTTTTGCGGCAATCATATTGTTACGCGCTGTGTGATTTTCGCAAGTGGCACCGGTATATCGCAACCGAGATTGCGAGCAGCGGATCAGCGCTCGAGGAAAACGGTAGTCGAAGAGTTAATCGCAAATAATGACCCCGGTGCACGTTCGGCGCACGTTCGTGACACACGGCAAGAACGTTATACATATATATGTACATACCCTCCATGTGCGCGAATTCTTAGATTGGATAAACGCGAATGTGTGTTACAGGTTGTGTTTCTCTCGGAGCAGCAAAAAAAAAAAAAAAAGAAAAACGAGCGCGAGCGCGCTGTTATTATTTGACTCGTTTTTATAATTGCTATCTAAATTGCGAATAAACGAACGTTAAATAATCACAAGCTCAAAAAAAAAAAAAAAAAAAAAACGTCTGCGAATACAAACGAATCTTATTAAAGATGTTGTTTCTCTCTTCTGTTTTTTTTTAGTCTGACATCGTCCATCAGAGTGTCTACGAACTGGTGCACAGCGAGGATCGGGAGGAATTGCAGCGGCAATTAATGTGGAATTCCTTCCTGCCTGCCGAAAGCGCGAGTCTGCCGTTGCACGACGCGCTGTTACCTCAACATTGTCATCTGCTCGAACGCAGCTTCACCGTTCGCTTCCGTTGTCTTCTGGACAACACGTCCGGCTTTTTGGTACGCGTGTGACGTGAACTTGATTTTTGACAATTGATATATAATTCGCGCAAATCGAACGATAGAAACGATACGATATTTCTCGTATAAGCAAAGATTTAAATCTCAGAAATTTAATTTTTAATTTTTAAATAACAAAAAACAAACAAGAATGTACAATGTATTGCGATGAAAAACGCGCGCAAATTAATAACAATTTATCAGTTTATATTTGTTTCTCGTGCGTCCATCAATTTGTGACATTTATGGCGTAATCGAAATTCATTCCGCTAAAACGTCCGCTTACGTGAAAGCACGCAAAACGATCTCGAAATCTTTGCGGCAAATATGTCGGATAATTACAATAAATGGCATGTGTGTGCCGCCGGATTGCCCGAGGTGAGGATCGGAGTCAGGTATAGGTAGTAAGTCGTCGGCGCAACGTTCGCTTCACGGTTACAAAAGTGATGTGGCCAACGTACAAAACAGTAATTAATAATTTCACTGTCATAAAGAGAAGAAGAGCGATATACTCTCGTCTGCAACGCCGCAACTGTTTCCCCGACACGCTCTCTCGCGTAATTGCTTTTTTCCCGTCTTTACTCCCTTTCCAATCCTTCCGTCCCGGTGCGCGCGGCCCGTTGATTCCTATTTATTCTCTTCCCGTATTCTTTCCCGTGTTAAATGATTTAAATGTAAATTTATCGCGCAATTTTTTTCTCGCGAGAGAAAATATACAGATTTAAACTTGTAACGCGATCGCGGGATAAAATATATGCTCTCTACGTAATTCCGCGGTCGCGTAGGTTGTTCCCAACGTGACATCCGGTGCTTACGAGGAGGTGCCTATATCGTGGAATTTCGAAAAAGCAACTTACGTCAACGGTCTTAAAATCTAGGACGTGGAGCCGGCATTTCCCCGCGCGGAGCTGGACGTGTATAATCATAGGCCCAGCCAATGAAGCGTGACAGCGCGGCGGAGATTGAAACGATAATTCGTCCGGACGGCCGAGCTGTCCGTCGTTGGTACCGTTGTCCTGACGGCGTTCAAGAAAAGGTATAAATCAAGGTCCACAAACAAAACCAGGCGCGGAGGAGAGCGAGAAGGGTAGGAAGAAGGACAGAGGAGAGGGAGGTCGAGAGCAGCGACGTACGAAGAGCGCCGCGCAAAACACTAATTATCTTACGGCAAACACATCGTGGACGCGCACCAGGTCTGCGGCGGATGTCGAACGCGCGGCGTCACTCCGCAAAGAGGAAAGAGACGGGATTGAGCGCGTCTTGTGCGCTCTTTTGGGCGCAAAGAGTTTGGCGCAAAAACGTTGCCGCTTTGACGTTTATGAAAATGAAACTGTAATCGTAAAAGAGTTTACGGCGCGAAAGAGCCTCACCGGCCAACACCTCCGGAATCTGCCTTCGCTTTTAACGGCAGTTTTCTCGTGATGGGACACAACCTGGCGACCGTGCGCTTTTTTTGTCAAGCAGATCCATCAAGAACAATAATAATATAAACTTACTTTTAAACAATTAAAAAAGCATAAAAACAAAAATGTAAATAATTTTTATATCTATAAAATATTTTGTATTAAAACTCTTAAAAAATTCTATCAGTTGCCGATTGTATATTTCATTAACGTTATTAATATATAAATAAATAAATATAATAAATATATATA
>NW_018020678.1:223385-277972 GCF_002006095.1 Pseudomyrmex gracilis | reverse complement strand
ATATAATAAATATATATATATATATATATTTATATTATATAATAAATATATAATTAATATTATAATAATAAATATAATAAATGATTTACGGATGATTTATTGCAGCGCCTCGACATCAGGGGCAGAGTCAAGGTACTTCATGGCCAAAACCGGAAGACGGAAGAACCGCCGTTGGCCCTGTTTGCTCTGTGTACACCATTCGGCCCTCCCTCGTTGCTAGAGGTGCCGCAGAAGGAAGTAATGTTCAAAAGCAAACACAAACTCGATCTCGCGCTCGTAACGATGGACCAGCGAGGAAAAATGCTCTTGGGTTATTCCGACGCGGAACTAACTAATCTCGGCGGCTACGATCTAGTCCATTACGACGACCTGGCTTACGTCGCTAACGCTCATCAAGAATGTAGGTTTATCGCGGAGCAATAAATTAAAATTAAATTAAAACACACAGATGATATAATTGATTATTCTATTTTGGTTTCTGGTTTCAGTATTGAAAACCGGTGCGTCAGGCATGATAGCGTACAGATTCCAAACAAAGGACGGCGGGTGGCAGTGGCTGCAGACTAGCTCCAGGCTGGTCTACAAAAACTCGAAACCAGATTTCGTGCTTAGCACTCACCGACCTCTTATGTAAGTTTCACGTTGGTATTGCGAGAACCACTTGTGTAAATTACGAACACACACATGTTCTTTAATTAACAGGTATGCTTTTTTTTTTTTTTTTTTAATCCGTTTCAGGGAAGAGGAAGGCAGAGACTTGCTCGGCAAACGTACGATGGACTTCAAAGTCAGTTATCTGGACGCCGGCTTGACTAACAGCTACTTCGCGGACAGCGACAGTCTGACAGGGTCGGTTATGACACCGACGTTACCGGCGCAGCCAGCGCCTCAAAGAGTGAACAGGCGATACAAGACGCAACTACGGGATTTCTTGTCGACGTGCCGGAGCAAACGCACCAAGCTCACCGCTCAGTCGTCGGTCTCGCCGCCCGTGACACCCACGGTCGCGTCCGTGGATTATCTCGCAGCGGATACCAGCGCGGCAGCCGCGGTCGCAGCGGCTTACAGCAATTTAAACACCATGTATCCGACACCGTACGCGCCTACTGCGGTTGCGGCCAGCACCGATCCATCTCTGACAACTTACATCGGCCACACGGGCAATTATCATCAGACTCTTTATCCAGCGACTGCACTGGACAACAGGTAACAAGAATGAATTAATCACAACGAGATTTTTAAATACAGAACTTTGTTTTATTTAAACGTACTGAATTGCGATATTCTGACAACAAACTTTACAATGTGAATATTGTAAATTTGTTCTGCGCAGGTATCTCACTGCTGCAACGGAGAATTTGTTTCAATATAGGCCGCTGGGCTCATATTATCCGGAATATCACACCGGCACCGCGTACAACGGCTTCATCGACGTGTCGCTGCCCACGTACGAGACTCATCAGCTTACCAGCAAGACGGAAGAGAAGCTCTACTGCCAACAACTCGGCAGTGGCGAATCACCTAAATACAGCTACGTGGAGACGAGACATCCGGGTAGCGTAAGCGGCTCGCCGTACGCTGCCAGTCCGGTTGCTAGCGCGTCCACAATGCACCCGACGACGACCGACATGAACATCGTGCGCGCCGGTAGCAGGCACTCGCTGGAGGGCGGCGCGTCATCCAGCAACTCCGCCGGGAGCTCGCCGGTAACCGGCGCAGCGAACGGCGTGCTTACGCCGAAGATGGAAGACGTCAAACCTGAGGTATACGGCAACGAGGCACCGCGGCAGACCGTGCTGATGTGGGGCGCGCCGCCGTCGCGCACACCGCCCAGGAATAACGGCAGCTACAGTCCGCCGACGCCGCATTCGACCCACTCGTCCACGCACTCGACTAACGCGACCGGTGACCCGCTCAAGTCGCTCGCGGAGATGAACTCGATGAACGGAGACTGCAAGTGGCGGCAAACCTCACCCACGGATCAGCAGGTGACAGCGCCGAGTCCGCCAAGGAACAATAAAACACAGTCTCAACAGCAACAACAGCAGCAACAACAGCAACATCATCATCAACAGCAATCGCAGCAGCATCAACAATATCCAGTGACCACGTCGCAGTACCAGGCAGCCGCAGCTGCCGCGGCAGCGGCCGCCGCCGCCAACACCATCGGCTACACGCACTCTCATCCGGGCCATGGCGGGCACGGGGAAGCGGGCTCCGAGGTATGGCAAGGAGTGCAACACCACCATCACTACCAGTACTATCCCTACCACCATCACCACCCCGCACCACCAAGGCACACGCCCCAGTGAGTGTCACTGCTGCCTCACAGATTTTATTATAATTTGTCATTGCGGCGTTTCTTTTTAATAGTAAGATGATTTTTTTTTTTAATAAGAAATTACTAAAAAAAGAATGTGCTTTTGGTCTCAACTTTCACATCAAAATTACAAGTTTGATATTGCATCGACTTTTGCTTCCTTACGTTCGAAACTTATACTTTCTCCAAATCTTTTTTAATTTAATTTTCACGATTTTCACAGATCATTTTTATGCAAATAGTAATTTTCACGAATAGTGCGACACCATGTATTTGATCATCCACATTTCATCTCGTGACTTCAAAATAAATGAGATACAAATTTTTGATGGCACATTCTAGCGTATCAGTTTATTTATGAGCAAAAACCCTATTTAATTTCTTATGTGAGATTGAATTATATCATTCTTATTTATTTAAATTTAACTTAAACAAAGTGTTGGTTTTCTTAGCATTCTTGTTGGTTTGCTGTGTCTACCTTAGTACACATAAGATAACGAAAAGACCATCGTCCATTTGGTTGCAGCACGCCACCGTCAGCTGCGGGAACGGGGACGGGGGTGGGAACAGGCATGGGCATGGGCATCGGGGCGGACAACAGCACCAGCAACAGCAACAACGTCTTGTACCACCCTCCGCACCACCACCACCACCACGTAGTGGGATCATCAGCGGCAGCAGCGGCGGCGGGAATGGGCCCAACTGTCCCACAGATTCCAAACCGGACGCCGGGAGTCCTCTGCTGTCCATCTCTGAGGTGACTAACACCTTGCTCAACCAATAGCCCCTTTGTAACCTCGACATCGCATCATGTCAGTGATGAAGGTGAGTTTGAGATTGATATAATTGTGTTGTTGTAAATAAGACTCTGTGCGCATAAAATTTATAAAATCACTTTATAAAAAATAAAATTTTCTTTACGCGTTCATTACGCGTACATTAAAGTCAATGTATGTTTTTAATTTTGCTTCAGACGTTTCTGAAAGGACGTCGTTGCCGAAGAGGATTCCAAAAAGCGTCTCTGTACCATACAGATAATGTATCGATTAAAACACAGTAAGCTTATTCATATAGTACTGTAACATACTCACTACAGAGGTAATAAGCGATCTATTATTACATAACTTTTTCATCGCATTAATTTATCCGATACGTTAGATAGATGTTCTTCAGGATTCATAGATTTTGATTCTGCATGTACACTGATCGCGAGCTTGTGGATGAGAGGAGGGGAGGCAACGATCACGAGACGCCTGTTGCGAATTTTATTTATTCACCGCCTGGCGGCGACGAAAGTAGCAATAAAAGACCACCCCGTTGCAGAATGGATATAAATAAAAAAATCACGCAAATAAATCCTATACATTCCTACAAATCCTATAAATCCTCTATACAATCCTACATTCTTCTATTTTCAAAACATATATAGTAACAAACATAAAGCAACAAAGATGATTGATGAAAAAAAAATGGATTGATGAAATAAAAAAGTTTGCCAAAGGCAATCTCTTTTATGATTCCTTCTCTTCTGCAATGGAAAGCAGTGATTATTGCCGTCACTAAAGTAAAAAATAAATAAACTCTTTCGAATAAAAAAAAACAAAAAAAACGGCAATTTTATCTGAAAGCACAAAATTTGTCATTTCGGTCGGACAAATGTAACACATACACGACCTTAGTTTGTACCTATTAATAATGTATGTCGACGTGTTCGTACAATTCTAGCTTTTGTATCTCGTGTTTTTTTCTTGCGTTTATTATATAAGTTCTTTTTTTTTCAAAAAAAAAAAAAAAAAACAAAGAGATATGGATCCTGTGATATGTGTTAGGTAATTTAAACAATGTTCTCTTCGTAAAGAAAGCTTCGAATGTAATATTTATTGACGCATAAGATGACTATATGTGAAAAAAAAAAAAAAAAAAACGTGTCCGAGAAATTGGAAAAGACATAAAAGTGATGATTTTACACGAAAGCGAAAGAGATTTCGGAAAAATGTTCTCGATAACGAGATATCGATTTCTTACAAGATACGGCGTAACTACGCGTCAGAAACTGATGATTAAAAAATAAAACGACTCGAGAAGTGTATGTCATTACATGTAAGCAAGCAGTTTTGATTAATGAAGAAATACACACACTTATTAACATCTTGTTGCCTGAACAAGAGATGCAAAAATACAATATATACGTTCTCTTCCTTTTACAATAATAAACATTTTTTATTTGTTCTCCACTTTACACAGATAATGTTTTTTTTATAACAATCGAGACTCTTCAGCATCACTGAAACTTTTTGAACGAACTGTTTCCGCGCGATTCTCTCTTGGCTTCCTGTATATTTATTTCAAATAATAATTTGCAATGCAATTAATGGGCAAAGATAAAGTGCGAAAGATTTGCTTTGTGCTCTTTAAATTATTCTCTTTTTGATAGGAGGGTGAGAATCCGATTATCTGATCAAGGCGAAATAGAGTGGAAGAGATAACGCGATATTTGTAGCCTGTTAATTCGAAAAAAAAAACACAGTCTTGCCAATATTTCGTTAATAAGTTTGTAATTTTTGTACTTAATTAATTTATATACATTATTTATACGTATACGTGTAACTCGTGTTTAGCGACGCTAGAAAGCGAGAGGGAAGAGAGAGAAAGAGAGAAAAAAAAGAGAGAAATAGGCCTTCCAATACTTTTAGGTGCATTCACACTTGCAAAATCAAAAAAAAATAAAATAAAATAAAATAAAATCTCCGAGAGCGACTCTCGTTCGAATCACGAAGAAACGAGACTTCATTGCAAAAAATGAGGATATTATAGATATGTGTTGAGCACAAAAAAGAAACAAAGCTATTTTATAATATCATTGAAAGTGCTGTTATTTCCACATGCGCGCGCTTCTAAAAGAGAGCGTAACTTTACATATCCGCAGCCGCATATCAAAGTGGTAAAAGTAAAAAAATTAAAAAGAAAGAGCGATATATATATATATATATAGAAGTATATTTAGATATTCTCTTCCATATTTCTTCGATTCATCGCATTATTTATTAACTTGTAACATGTAAGACGTGTACGAGAGGCGTGTTGTGCAAAAAGAATGACTCGAGCGAATTCCATTTTTTTTTAACGCGTTTCACTCTTAAATAACGTGTGTCGTAATTTTTCTATGTTCACGTTATTCTCACTCTACTTTGATTGACTTTGCAGCTGAAAAAAAAACGCAACTTACGGTGTCGCCGAAACGTATTGCTATCGAGCGCGTGTCCTGCGATAAACAATTTATTACACGAGGAACTAAATTTTTTTTTTAACAACTTCTTCCGTACACGTATGTCGAAACATTTAAGTTGAAGTAAAGGTTATTTCGCGTGTCACGACACAATTTATCTCGCTGTCTAAAGTCTTCCCGGATGTCTTCTTCGTGTGTGCGTGCGTATCGACATATACGAATCGAACATGTATTTTTTTTTTTTTTTTTTTTATTGCTGCGGTTTGATTTTATAAGTTCTGAAACACAGAAAATTTGTAAAGCGGTTTTAGATATTCTGCAGAAGACAAAACTTGTGCGTATAGAAAATATACGCGGGACACGCCGCAGTAGTAATTCGTTTTCCAAAATCTTGTATAACCACATAGATTTTCAATTTTACCTGTTATAGCTTGCAAAAAGTATCCTCGTTTCTCTGCAATATTCTTAAACAATATATATATATATATATATATACATTATAAGAAGCGTACTATTATATTATATTATAAGTAATCAAGTCTAGTCCATTCATTAAAAAAGAAAAGCGAATTAGCGACAATATGCTTAAATTGTCATAATGTTCTCGCGAAGTTGATTTAACAGAGTCTGACAATCGTGTTTATAATTATTACCACATACGCAGTTATCCGTATTTTTTTCTCGGCGTCTCTTAAACGTGTGTAAAAATGTGTATTATTATAAGAACACACGCATATCCTTGTGCAAGATATTTTATCGACAAGTGTTTCTCGCGTTAAGTTGCGATTGCAAGGATATTTTGATGATTTAAGCATAAATTGTATATTCATTGTATATTTGAAGTAAGCTCTATCATTATATATTATATATACAATAACGAGCATAATTTTTAAGATCATAGTCAGTACAGATTTTCAAGCAGCTATATTCATATAGAGAAAAAACACGTACCTTATTTTATTTTTATTTTTTTTTTCTAGCGGGAATAAAATGAGATTGATGAGCACGACGTCATTTTACACACCGCGCAGGTGTTGTATTTAATAGCGAACACAAATTTTTACGTTACACTTCGAAATAGCATAATTTTTTCTACATTCGAAGAAAATCTTGATGAAATGAATTTGCGCGAGCGGAATAAGTACAAGTTGAAATTGGAATTACTTTTAAATAGGGGGTATATATGTAAAACGTTACACATAAAAAACAAACAAATAAACAATTTGTTAACTTTTCGTTCGAGATAGTTGATACATGTAGTAGTTCTTTATATTTCAGTACTGAGTGTTTTTGTTGATGGAAAAGTATAATGCTGAAGTGTAAAGAGAACGCAATATATATTTTCTTCTATAACTACAAGTTATCATTATTTATAAAAAGATGAAGATAGAAAGTATGCTTTAATAAAAGTAATATTGTTTTAATAGAACATTTCAGAAGAAATTGCTATTCAGAAGAAATTGCTATTTCAAAAGAAATTGCTATTTCAGAGATTTAAGTAGTGCACAGTTCAAAACTATTAAATCAATATATTCTTTCATTGAACCTTATTACAAATCGATGCAAGTAAACTTTCTCTTTCATTTGCTTTTATGTAAATAAATGCAAGTATAAAGTAAGTAGTGCTTTAATAAAAAAACTTAAACAAATGCTCTCTCGAACGAAAATCCAAGAACTGAAAGTTGATACGATAGTGAAATTATTTGCTCTCATGGACTTGTACTATCACGAAGCTACGGTACCAGTTCACCAGAGAAGATGGTTGGAGTACCACGAAACCTCGCGCAAATTCTATATTTAAATGATTATCTCTACTTGTGATACATATAATGAAAACTGTTTCATTCTTCTTTGCAAACAGTATTTCTTATCTTTACACATGTCGAATACTTATACTTATCAGTAACATGCCAAACACCAAATTTTGAATCTGGATCACTCCATCCATCTTTTTCATATAAGAAATACAGCTATTATTTATACCATTATTGCTAAGAGGATAAGTTCTACAAATAAATTTTAAAACTGTATATCAAATGTTTATATGAAATAAATTATATGATAATGTAACACATATAACTTGTGTTTTACTTAATCTAAATACCACCTACCTTTCTTTTGATTAATAACGTCTTTTCCTGTTCCTTTGATTAACAATCTTCTATTTTTTCTTGAATTTCATTATTCTTTAAACCTGCTTGTGTGTGTGCTACATTTTTTAACCACACCTGGTTCAGTAAACCTTATTACTGTATCTGACAGTCCGCAGTCTGTGCAAAGTGGGACGGGAAAATGTGCACACAAGTATTAAAAATACATGAAAAAGTATCAGGAGAACATAACTAGCGAAGAGGTGACACAAAGTTTCAAGTAGGCGGGGCAATAGGCGGAGTTTTCTTAGAATCGATTATCAATTCTAAGAATTGTGTGTGTGTGTGTGTATGTGTCCCACCCACTTAAAAATTGTGCCACTTCTTTGCTAGTTATGTTCTCCTGCTACTTCTTAGATTTTGTCAAAATTGTTTGAAAATTTTCAAAAATAGTAGGCGGAGCCATGGACGGGCTTTCTTGGAATCGATTATTAATTCTAGGAATTGCCCCGCCTACTTGAAATTTGTGCCACTTCTTTGCTAATTATGTTCTCCTGATACTTTATCTTAAAATAAATTAAAATTGAAAATTTTCAAAAGTAGACAGAGCAATGGGCGGGGCATTCTTGGAATCGATTATCAATTCTAGGAATTGCTTATTCGAAACTTTGTGCCACCTCCTTGCTAGTTATATTCTTCTGATACTTTTTAATACTTATAAGAATGTTAAGTATAAGAACAGTAGTAGAAATAACAACTGCTATGAGCAATGTACAAAATTGTATTTTTATTAATCAAAAAATATATTACATTAAAGTACTAAGTAAAGTACAGTAGGGAGCACCATATCGTGCGGCTCTAGGGAAAGTATTTCTCGAAAATTTTTTCTTTAGCTGTTTCTATTACTGCGCGCTGTTTTTCTTCGATCTCGGACCGTTGGCGGAGACCAAAGAAGAGACGGGCGATAGTAAAGCCAATAATCCAAAGAAGAAATTCCCGAAAAAAATTTCCCCTGGAGCCGCACGATATGGTGCTCCCTACTGTACTAAGAACTGTGTGCATATTTTCCCGTCCCACTTTACACAGACTGCGGACTGTCAGATACAGTAATAAGGTTTACTGAACCAGGTGTGGTTAAAAAATATAGCACACAGACAATGTTTTAGAGTCATTTTTTTAATTAAAGACGCGTTGCATTTCAATATATACAAATTATAAATATTTGTATATATTTTACTAGAGAGAAGACTAAAAGCGGCCAGACCCACAAGAAAATCAAGTCACGTGTTGTTACAAACTTGATTAAAGTAAAGTCACGTGACGGGAAGAAGAGAAAAAACAATACGTGACTAGTCACGTGACTTTACTTTAGTCACGTTGTGTGCGTACCCCCACCACCTCGGTGTTCTCAGCGCTGGTTGGCTGCTCGATCTTTGGACATAGCACAGAATAGAATGTGTCTACGTTTGAACATAACGTACCGACATATCGTGGACATGGCTACGTAGTTGCCAATGTGCACCACCCACGGACATAGCGCTGGCTTACAGAGCGGAAAAACAATTACACATTCTTTTTTGGGCCGTTCTCATGTCTGTCTTCTTTCTGATTTTACTCTTGAACACAGTAGTTATTTTCTTTTTCTGTAGTTGGCAAACCTACAGTTTTGACAAATGTTAACTTTGGGTCGAAGTAAAGACTGTGCGAATTCTTGACGATATATTGGAAGATATATAGGAAAAATGGATATATCTGATAACTCATAGGTGTATATGCAAAGATTTCCAGAATAGTTCGATGCGATTGGCCACTTTTGGAGATATCGCAAGTCTGACTTGCAACTTTATATCTGTTGTAAATCCTGCTTAAAATTAGTGTTACGTATAGGTTATGTTTCACAAGTATTTTACACCTTCATTAAATGCACTCCGATAGTTAGCATTAATTGAAGAGCATGGAAAAGAGTAATTACACTAGTTCTTTCACTACTGAACCTGGATTCTGTCCAGATTGCGGTTCGATTTTGCCTCTACTTGGTGAAAGAAAAGGAGTTACGTGTTACGCATGCAAGAGAGAATGGGGTGCTAATGGTAGGTTTGAGTGTAAACATTTGTCTTCGAAAAAAAAAAAGAAAAACTAAGACAGTATATTTCATAATGATATTAGTACGCGTTGTTACTTTTGTACATACATAATTGAGTAATGATTGATTACAATTAGTCTTGCTTCTCAGTTTTTGGTGATATGAAAATGACACACATTATTCACTTTAACTCCAAGCATACTTATATGTCCGGGAAAGAGGCTGACGATAGTGATGAGGAGACAGATGGACCGGTTGTGGATCGAAAATGCCCTCAGTGCCAAAATGACAAAATGTCTTACGCTACTCTACAATTGAGATCTGCTGATGAAGGCCAGACAGTATTTTACACCTGTACTAAATGCAAGTATGTACATGAGTTTTATTTAATTTTGTTATACTTTTATATATATAAGTATAACAAAATTAAATTTACTTATTAAAATATAATTTACTTTTATATATATATATATATAAAAGTGTTCTTTCTTTGATAATTTCTTGTGTTGCTGATGGTGCATATCAATAATAAGCAAACCATTTTATTTGCAGATTTAAAGAAACCGAAAATTCTTAATGCTATGTTGTATATATATTGTTTTTTGTCAAATATACAGCAAATAAGATTTTGTATTATATTCGATTATTTTACATGTTTATATTGTAACATTTATACATTTTGAATTTTCTGGTCAAATAGTTACACACAATCAAGAAATCTTGTAATAGGATGTTTCCAGGTAAAACACTGCCTTAATAAAACATAGAGTTTTATTTACTATACACTCAACAAATAGTAGTGAAAGAGAGTACATATATCTCTGTTGTAATTTTATATCTTTAATTTTACCTCTACCAGGTCATCAATTACATTATCGTTTTACTAACAATGCTTTGCTGTTACCTTAGTTAAGTATTAATTAAGTAATGTTCTATGTACAATGTATTTCGGGATAAAAGTTAACAATTAGTTTTAATAAATTCACATCTTGATCCACTCTCGAAATTGTTACAGTGGTCCTTGCATTAAAAAACTTCAATAGTTCAGAAAGTTTGTTGATAGATTCTTAATTCTATGTGTGCATTTACACATTGGCACTAATATCTGCCCATAGTCTAACAACAATAAGAAGTAGATATGCTATATGTCATGATAAAGGAAAAAGTGGTAACAAACCAGTTAACTCTTCATACATATTTTTTTTTTAAATAAACAGCAGAAATAAAAATATAAAAAGGATTTATAATTGCACTTTCTTAACACTCTGGTATACTTACAGCATAAGTGATAAAATAAGGAGAGAGAGAGAGAGAAATATAATAGATATATATTTATTAGTAAAGAGAACGCAATTTTCAATATTTATAAAAATTTTCGTTCTTATACACAGTGCTTAAAAAAAAAAAATGGTAACGTATATGAAGAATTTGTACATGTATGAAATATACAAAGCCTTTCTCTGGGGATCTGGAAAAGATTCTAAAAATGGATCGACAATGATAGTAAAAATAGAGACTCTCAAAGATAAAATACACTTGTTAGTGTATTACACTTGTTAATGTATTTTATCTTTGAGAGTCTCCATTTTTACTATTATTGTCTTTTAACGATATCTTACGTTATCAGTATTGTTATTCTAAAAAAATGACCAATTTAATGTTAGTTTAGAATTTTTTTTGTTTAAAAAAATAACTTCCATGTAAGTGTTAACAGTTTTTTTAAGCACCTTGTATATTTTATATAATAAAGTAATTATGGAATCAATCTTGTTTATAACAATGCTGTTATATACAATATCTCTTCTCTTTTTTAAATGCAATGTTTATACTTCCAAATATCATATGCAAATTTTTTTTCACAGTACATGGTTTATAAAAAACATGTTTTATGATAGAGTGTGATTTTGGAATAAGTATCTTTTTTTTCAAAAAAAGTGCGTGAAAGGTAGACAACTTGCTGGCTTGTAAACTGTCTACTTCCCGGGTGTCACTTAGAAGTATAATAAAACAATGTGTCACCTAACCTAACCTAACCTAACCCCATGTTGACTTATTTCAAAATCACTCTATGTATGTATATATGTATGTGT
The DNA here is from genome assembly GCF_002006095.1 of Pseudomyrmex gracilis. Classification (NCBI taxonomy): domain Eukaryota; kingdom Metazoa; phylum Arthropoda; class Insecta; order Hymenoptera; family Formicidae; genus Pseudomyrmex; species Pseudomyrmex gracilis. The sequence continues at coordinate 266,163 of NW_018020678.1, read as the reverse complement.
ATATATATATATAATCTATATATATATTTTTTCTTACATTATTTTTTATGGGAATATTTTTTTGTACACGTACAATATATTAATTTTTGTAGTCAAATGTTTTTCTCAAAACGTACGATTTTTTGGGGTAGAAAAAATAATATATCTAACTATAAATCGTTACAAAACATTGCTTTTACTGTTTCGTCGATTTTGAAAGTTGAAATCAATTTTTCATTGTCTTTAAACGCACTTTTTATGTTGCCGTTATACTTTCCTCGAAATTACAAATATATCTCCTCAACAATCGATCGTTAAATGGTGCTGTGAAAATATATAACGCTTCAAGGACAGTTTTTAAATATATGTCAACAATTAATTGGTTCGTCTCAACATTTTTATGGTACGCTAATTTCGACGTTTCGTATATTAAATGATTATATCATTGTCGGCGAGAAAATGTGAAGGTTAATTGGCGTGGTTGTGCTTGTACAATATTCTTATTTCGTAAAAGTCTATCGATTAGCACAACAGTACAAGTATATATTAATTACTAATATTAACAATAATCAATATTTTAATTTACTTTTCTTTACATATAACAATTCTATATATTTTTTGCTGAGTATTCCAGAGCCTTAAGATAACATATATGAGTTCAGACAACTCATTGTTGCATTATTGTACAAAACGATCAATTGGTGGATTCTAAGTATTTGAAACAAATGCGTTTCAAACAGGAATAAGTTTATTTCACATGTTGAGTGGACTGCAATTATATTTCAAAATATCGCCTCGATAATATTATTGTCGGAGAGTGCGTACTCGGTACACACAATAGCATATTTTGTTCTTTCAATTTTATAAAATAATTGTTTGAAAAAATCAATGACAATTATTTCTGGAAAAGTTGAAAGCAACTTTTTATAGAAAGTGCTTTTGTTTTTATGTATTTCTACTATGAAATTTGATTTCACGAACGTGATTGCGTTCAAAAAGAGAATTGCCAAGCTTCATACGCGCGCACACACTACATACATATTTCAAGATAGTAACTGAACTCATATATGTGAACATATCTAATGCACCAACCAAATTTACCAATGTCCCTAGTATAGCGCGTGATAAGAGAATCGAATAAAAAATACGTATAATTTTATCATTCAATTGTAGCTTCAAATTGACGATCTTCATCCAGAGAAAAATAATAGTTTTTGCGTGCTGATGCAATTCAAATATATCTTGGCATAAAGTGCGAACATATAAGTACGAGCCCTGAACGATACGCAATAAAACGCTTTAGTACTATTGGGGATCTGAACAGCGAGAGCAACTGAATACCCGCGCCGTTATTAGGCCTTCGATATACACCTTGTTTGTGATTTCGGTACTTTAAAAAACGTATCAAAGTCGTATATTTCTCACGGACCTGCCCTGCGCAGTTTGACAACTAACGATGTTTATCTAAAATTTAGATTCTACCTCGTTTCACACTTTCATGACTTCACCCCTCTCACTCTCCCATCCTAACAATCTTCCGGTTATGTACACTTTTTCTCTCTCGCTAAAACGCTCATATTACATATCGTACATTAACTATATATATGTACACGTGATAGATTATTTACAAGATAAGTGTGAGGCAGCTGGTATATAACGTCTAGATTGTCATCACTATTCTGCGCTGCGATCATGACTGCGATATTTGAAAACACTCGTCCAGAAAGTTCTCAAGCGAGTGGTAGAGATGCGCTCGCGACTGCGCGATCCCGTGGTCCTCGTCCGTGTAAGTCTGAAATGCAAAAGTCTCACGTTTTTTACACGACGAATTTCTGTGACGACTCAACCGCGCGAAAACCAAATTAGAAATATTTTTCATAAAAATTTCGCGAGAATCAAATACCAACGTGCCTGTTGTCTGAAGAGAATGTCCTTTTGTTCCAAGACTTTCGCGAGCATAAGCGACTGCTGATAGTGCACGTTGTCGTCCAGAGTTCCGTGAATCAAATAATACATCTTGTTCTTGAGGTTTTCCACTTTGTTGAGCAACTGACCTTTCTCATAGCCTTGCAGATTATCGGAATGCGTTGGCAGACCCATAAATCGCTCGGTATAAATCGAATCTGTAAAATGAACGTAACTATATACATATATATATCAATAAAAAAAGAAGAACAAATAAGTGAATAAATAACCACCGCGCAAATATTTCCGGAAAAAGAAAAATGGTTTTCGCAACAGCGCCGCGTTATATACGGACGCGCGAAGATGTTTTATGCGGAAATTGTGCACAACTGTGACGCCGCGCATAAGTCGTTTTAACATCATCCTGTAAATCACGCGTATTCTTCTCGCGTGTATTCTAATGAGAACGGGTAATGCTGACACGAATTTAAAGTAGTTGAAAAAGTAACATTAAAGCTGCAAGCGCGTCGTCTTTTCCACGCCGCGTATTTTTCTTCATTAAACGACGGACATGTGAAAAATTCTTGAACGAATTCTCGGGTCAAAAGTAGGTAGGTAAGTAAATTGCTTGACACACGCATATATATATATATATATATATATATTTTTTTTTTTTTTTCGAGTACACTCGGAAATAAACTTTCTCGGCGCGACTTATGGAAAAAAAAAAACTGTGTGAAATAATACAAACGCGCGCTGACGCGCGAAACTTTTGAGTTTAGCGCGTGATGTTAATAAAAATATATGCACATCACACCTTTTCACACACCGCGGCGTTGTAATAAATCGTTCCTACTTTCGAGAAATAACTTTAGGCGCGTTTTCCGAAATAAATCACCGTCGCGCGTCGCGCAATTAGTTCGATTAATCACCTATCAATTTACGATGTAACGTACCGTAAAGCGCCCAATCCGTAACGGGCGCGACAGACATGCCGCACTTGAAGATACCCTGTAAATCCATGGCGAGCGTCATGCCGGTCGCGTACCCACCGTAACTCCAGCCCCATATTGCTGTTCTCGCACGGTCGATGAAGGGCAATTTGTCCTGCAGATGTCTGGAAGGAAAGCGGGGAAGAGATTGTCGTTATGTGGTGCCCGCAACTTGTACGTGCTCGCAAACACTCAACGAGAATTTTTCTTTAGTTTTAATATATTAATAGAATTTCTCTAATGGATTCTTTTTTGTGCGTCTTATTCGCATTTGGAGAGAACGATCGTGTGTAAAAAAAAAAGCTTCCATGAAGATTGTCTTACTTTCGAGCAAGAGAAAGAGAGAGAGAGAGAGAGAGAGAGAGAAATGTCGCAGCGCGCTTGTAAAAAGACAGCCCACCCCTTCAATTAACCCTCTCGTCGCTAAAACGCGCATACAGAACAGTCGAGAGAGCGTTTAGCGATAAGAATCGACGAGACTGCTTCGTAATTTCTGTCTGCTTTTTTTTTTAACTCTCCGTTATCTACAGCGCGCGATTATAAGCGCGACCAATGGGTTTTCTAACTAGCGCAATTGCCGCGCAATTTCTCTTTTCGTTGAAATGCGTCTCTCGCGCAATTGCGTTAAGAATTTTCGGGAAAATTTGATTTGCAAATATCAGGATCCTTCGACATATTCAATGCGACGAATAAAGAAGAAAAGAAGAAAAACCCAGCTTGGGCAAACTGGGATTTCAATTGCAATGTCTACGAAGAAGAGAGAGATGGACTGCAATTTAGTCGGAGGGAAAATCCGCAGGCGGTGATACCTCTGGGACACCCTGTGTGTCTTTTAGACGCTTGGTAGTCGGAGATCGAGTGCTGCGCGTCTTGCCTCATGATTTCCGGAAACCCGGACGGCTGCACGTCGCGTTGTATCCCGAGGGGAAAGGGAGAGGATAAAAAAAAATAAATAAATAAACTAAAATAAAAAAAAAAAAGAGAGAGAATTCGTATTTCCTTCTTCCAATCTTTTCGAGCTATTGTCTCTGGCATCTCGTGTGTTCGATAATAATGGCCCCGACGGGATCAGCACCCACGCCCGGACCCGCCGCCGGCCCGACCACCCGTGGAAAATAGTAACGACTCCTCTTCGACGACGCGCGGCAGATTTTGCTTCTTCTTCCTCCTCGCATCTCCTCCCTCCTCCCTTTCTCTGTCCCGCGTTCGTTCCGGGTGAAATTTATTTACCTCGTAAATCGACCGGCGGTACGTTGAATTCTATTTCTTCCTCTGTGAGAGGAAAAAAAAAATAAAGAGTTGCACGAAGAGAAAGAGAGAGAAGAAACTCGGACCAGAAGAGAGCGAGCGCGCGCGCGCGCGCGACTCTCCTCTCTTTCGTTTTGCGGCTCGGCCGTTACGTTTATCCTCGAATACGTTTTTCGGTTTCTGCGACACGACGTCCTGGAACGACCAGTCCTTTGTTTCGTTGCTAGCGCTCGTTGCTTTACGTTCAACGGGAGTAAAGCCGCCTATTCGATCGCCATGCGAATTTAAGGTAGGATTTTCCCGGCGCTTTGAATTAAAGCGGCAAGAACGCGCGTCTCGCATTTTCTGAACTCGAATCGTTATGAGATTTCGACGGGATTAAATCGCTACGCGGCAAAAAAAAAAAAAAAAAAAAAAAAGAACGAAGAGGCGAACGAGGTGAATTTTCAAGTCGTAATTAGTGGATTGCTAATACGCTCGTTTCGAAGAAAAATTACAGCGACCGGAAGACACTTGTGCAACTTTTAAATACGTACATTTTATTTTAAAAATTAAAAAAAAAAATTAGATTAATTATTTTTCGAAATACAGCCTGTTTCTGTACACGTGCCAATTATTTTTCAACTCGCACTTGAAAAAAAAAAAAACGTTCGCACAGACGGGTTTTTCCCCGTTCGAGCAAATGGTTAAAAACTCCCTTTGAAAGAGAGAGCTATTAGCGTTTATGAAGGTCACCGTTTCCAAGAATTGCGGTGTTCAATCGCGGTTACACCACTCGTTATTCACCAATTAAGCAGTTGCGTAACGGGGGAGCAGCGACGAGTTTAACGAGTCGATTCGGTTAGTCGGTTCGATGACGGGGACAAAGGCCGACAAAAAGAAGACAAAACGGGGGGGGGGGGGATCTCGCGAAGGGTCGCCGCGTCACTCGGGGAAGGGTGGCGAGTGGCGTACAGGGAGAGAGACGGAGAGATGAGAAGAGGAGAATCCCGGACGCGGATTCCGCAATCGTTTGGACCGGCGCCAACTCCGCGACTCACTTTTTACCGGCCGGACGCCGTGCGATGCAACCGGCAAAATAATCGTGACGCAGATACCGGCGAGAAAATACACGTGGATAGAATACTACGCTATTTTACGTCTGAGAATGTCCGTGCGCACAATACGAGATGCGATAGGGTGTGTTTTGTTTACGCGATTCGAATTTTCGACCCTTTTGATTTATTTTTTTGGTTTTTTGCAGAATTTGGTTGAGAACAAAAATTGTTTTCGAGCCAAAAATCATTACCGTATAAATTTTATTCATGATATAAATGTAACGTAAAATTTATTTTACATCTCGAGCAGCGCCAATCCGCGTTCCGGATTTTCTCCCTAATTTCTACGTTGTTATTAACTAAAATTCCTTCCGTGCATTCCGCGATTCCGGACCGAGATTGCGGAATTGCCAAGCCTACGCGTGACGTTGAAGTTTGCGGGTTCGCGGTCGCGAGCGATGTCGCTTGAACGTTAAAATATGGACTCTCTCCTCCCCCTCGGTCGCGCGGAATAGGCATTATTCATCACGCCCGGAAGTTTGATGTTTCGGTTTAAAGATGGACGAGCGTGTAAGTGGTGAACTCGCTCGCTCCCGTTTCCACCTCCATCGAGATAAATTACTCGCGGCAGAAATACCGAGCTTCACCCGAGCTCGGGTTCTCTTCTCGCGCACCTCGCCGCAGCCAATAAATTTAGATAAAAGTACGAGCAATTTTCTTCTTGTTAACGGGAGACGAGGTTCTCAGGTGTCCGCGCCGTGAAAAGAACTTCATTAAGGTCCGCTTCGTCCGCGCGCGGAAAGGAAAAACCAGAGAGTTAGATTAGTTAACTTGAGGGGGGGAGGGAGAGCTCGAATTTTAGTGGAGATTACCCTCCCCCCCTTCCCCCTTCCGATTGCCCGGCGATAAGTCACTAGAGTGGCCGGGTCTGGCCTATAATTAGGTTTGGCCTAACGCGGAACTTTGTTCGCCATCGCTTTTAGGCAACGTCGCCGAGCGAGCGCGCTTCAGAGCATCAGATTCAGCACACACACTCCCTTTTCCACACCGTTCATCCCTCTCTTCTCCCCGCCGTCGAGAGTTGCCGCCCGCAACGGCCATGACTAAAATGCGCATCTCGCAGACAATCTCGGATTAACGGTGTAATGCGTCTTTCGCGTGGTATAAACGTGTATATGCGCGCGCGCCCCTTAAAAAGCAAATCCTTGTTTGCGGGAAAATTGACGAGACACGTGCGAGGAGTTTAAACAAAGAGCGGTTGAACAAAGCAAATTTCACACACCGAAAAAATTATATTCTTGTAAGTAGAAGATTTTATACTTAAAAAATCTTCTTAAAGATTTTAGATGATATTCTTCTGAAATTAAGAATATATTCTTTATTTAAGAATATATTCTTTATTTAAGAATATAGTCTTTTTCGATAGTGAGATATATATGTTTTTCTATAGAGGCTTTTTTTATTCTAATCAGTATATATTCTTATCAATATTACTATTTAGAGGATTTTCCTCTTAAAATAAGAAACTCTTCTTGGCGCTTATTTTAGTATAAAATATACTTAAAGTAAGTGGGATATCCTCAAAACAAGAATACAATTTTTTCGGTGCAGGTGTAAATTTTTTTTGCTAAATTTGAAACGTCGGATAATAGAAATAAATTTGGCGCGTTGTAATTGAAAATTTATATCAACCGAGAGCGGTTAATACAACAATTTTTGTTATTTTTATTGTATAAATTTCGAATGTTTTTAATATGAAACTATATTAAAAACTATATACTCTCTCTTTCGTGCGGTGAACTCACCTGGTAACGTTAATCTGGTCGATAATTTCAACAGTGCCAAGATGTCGGTATCCGGCGAACAGCATGTCGTTACCCATTAATCCGGAGCCGCGGCCGTCGATGGCCGCGTGTATGATGCTTTTGTTTGTCACCAGATATGTGCCCCAGTCGATGTCAAATTTCTCCGTTACCTGATACGAGTCCGGTCCGCCGTAGCTGAAAGACATACGCAGAGTGTCTGTGTATGTGTGTGTGTGTGCGCGTGACACTCAGGTGCTCGCCGTAGTGTCGCATTATTAATTGTTGCTCTGTTATTTTTATCCCCGTGACTCCTTCAAGGTTTTTACAAATTGTACATTATATTAAACAGTGTTGAAAGAAAAAAAAACAAATACCGACAAAGAACGAGACGCGACATTTTTTTTTCACAAAACGAAATAAAATATTCGCTCCCGATATTTGTTTTTTTCTTTTTTTTTTTTTTTTTTTTNTTTTTTTTTTTTTTTTTTTTGAAATTATCCTCTGATTTAATCGCCCGTGTACGTTTGCGATTGTTTAGCGCGCAATCCTCGGCATTTATTCTCGGCATTCGGTACGTACCAGCCGCCTTCGACGAAGGTCGTTTGCGCGGAATCTTGATGCCGTCTTGAAAGATTCCGTCGGGAAACGTTCGAAGAGAAGGGAGAAATGCACAAAAGAAAGAGGAATCAAACAGCGGTTGAGAATTAGGAAATGGAAGTTCGGGAGAGCGAAGATGGCTTTTCTGATACGGAACTTTCGAGATAGAGTTGCCGACTCCGGCGCGGAAATAGAGACGGACGGTAATGATTCCGAAATTCGCGCGCGCGAATGTAAACGCGAAAAATATTCGTTCTTTTTTTTTTCTTTCTGTTTAAAAATTTCTCTCCGCAACGAAAACAAATGAAGATTGCGCGGAAAGAAACGCTCTCTTAAATTTTTTTTTAACAGCAAAATACACGTCATTTTTTCTCTTCGCAGATGTATGACGTCACGTGATTTTACCGTTTTTTTTTTTAACAACAACGAATTTTCAAATAGTTGGAGAAAATAATTAATACTCTGAAGCACTTGTTGATCCGAAAACGCTTACAGAGATATTCACTTAAGAGAGCGTAAAGTCAGAACATTTCGAGTTTGCGGGCAACGTCAGCGCAGCTCGATGGCAACGGATTTCGGCTAGAGAACGGCTTGTATCGCGCGAGTACTTCACAGTACAGTACATTTCGCGTGCGAAATTTCCACGGGAAAACCGGAAAACCGAACAAGCGGGAAACTGCAACGAATAACCGCGTGATACGTGAAAACTACGCGCGCGATCCAATATACCGTTTCAAACACGTGGAGGACAGTACAATTACTCGACGATAAAGCCGCGGAACGGCGGAAACTCAAACTTCTCTTTATACACCGACGTCAAGCGAACGAAACGTGTCCGCCGGCTATGGCTCTTCTACGAGTTTAACTTGGAGTTGTGTGGCGGCTCTTTGCTTCGCCATTTTGAAATTTTTGCGAAAAATACAATCTGCAATTTCGCGTTTGCTGATAAAAATCATCAAAAAACAAAAAAATTCGCGTATAATATTCTTTTGTCAGTGTCCAGATTAAAAAACAATTTGGATTTGACCCGAGAGAAACGAGGAGGTTTTTTCGCGTTATTATCATCTCTTCTGACCTAACGCGTTACGTGGAGCTTGGCACTTTAGGGACGGACTCGCACTCCGTATATAGCGGGGACTACCATCCGTAAGCTCTTTGCACTTTCAAAAGTTCGAGCCCCGGCCAGACAGGACCGCCCCTACAAATTACGCGTTATTAGGATTTATGCCGGAAAGTTATATCGGTCTCGAGCGTCCCGCTTGCCAGCGCGACACCGCGTTGCCCCACCGCGTGGGTACATATGCTCTCCTTCTAAAAGCGCGAAAAACGCGAAAAGTTCATTCCGCTGACCCGATGTGCGAGAATGACTAACGATCGTAACGAAGAATCGCCAAAGTAATATCTAGAAAATCTCGTTTCGCGCGAAATTCGAGAACAATTTTTACACTTTGAAACTATCGCAGAATTACACACACAAAAAAAAGAAACAATATTTAAAACGCGAAAAAAAAGACTCGACGAATCAAAGGAAGGAAGATCGAGAACGTGAGTTAATTTTCGAGTCAACTGCATCGCTCTGGTAATTTTTTTTTTTTTTTTTTCCATTAATAAGGTGGGAAGAGAAAGAGGAAGGGAAATGTGTGAGAGAAAGAGAGAGAGAGAGAAAGAGAGAGCGCGCGCGGGCCAGTCGATAATGTACCGCTTTTATCGCGGAAAGCTGCTGAAGTTTTCGTTCGTGAGACTGAATACGGAATGACTCATCGCTTCGCGGTTTTACATCCCGTCCTAATTCAGTCCACGTAAGGGAGCGAGAGCTTCCGTTTTCACGTCACGGGAGCCGCAGATTGCGTTCCGCTGCTGCACGTTCGTCGCCGCTCCAGTCTCTCCATTACGCTTATCTCGCGGACTGCATTATGACGGAACCGATTGATGATCCCCGCGAAGTGCGTTGTCACATTTCTTGTCGCAGCGCGGAAAAATATGGATGCTTTTAAGTTGAACGCGTAAAGAACCGAGATATATGCCGCCGTGTTGTTACGTGAGAAACGCAAGAACTTTGTTGCGCGGAAGTTGGAAAGTTTGTCTTTGCGAACGCGATTATTTACCGAAAAAAATACACGTTGGTGTAAATTGCTCGCGAATTATGCGCGCGACCTTGTTCTTGTCAGGAAAACAGACAACTCTGCGCGCGCGCGTTGAACAAAAAGACGAACTAAACACAACTTACACGTAAACCAACATGGGATACTTGGTTGCGCCGCTCAGATCAGCACCCGGTGGTATCAGAAGCTTGACGCGGGCGTGAAAACCTCCGGGAACTGGAATTTTGTACTTCTGAACGATCGGCTGCGACCTCTTGGCGATTATCTCGCTTATCTCGCCGTTGTCCTCCCACTCGAAGACCAACGTGAAGTTCTGGAAGAAGAAAACAAAAGGAAACGTGAACGTTTCGCGTGAAATTTAATTTGTATTATCAAACAAATAAGCAAAAATTAATTCAAACGAAAGGTAAAAGGCAGACGTATATAAATCAAATATTTTATAATATTCAGAACGCGCACCACGTAAGAACAACACAATCCATCTTCCCAGCGTTCGATTTTCCTCTGATCTTCGTCCCGAACACCATCAATCGCCGGTCACCTCCCTAACACTCTGACGCGGGACATAACCATAACAGATTACACCAAAAGAGCGGGAGAGCGGGGGAGAGAGAGAGAGAGAGAAAGAGACAGCGGGGAATAACACCGTCAACACACTCAGAGACACCGCAAACTCGCGGCAAAGTCGTAAGACCAGAAGAACGTTTAGCGGTCTTCTGCCTTCCGCAAAGTGCTTCGCAACTTCGCCCGCAACGCGCACTTCCCCTTCCGCGCGATCGGAATCGATTCGATTCAAAGGGCAGCCACTTTTCACGGGTGGTTGTTCAAACTATCTGGGGAGGTTTTTTTCTTCAGCGAAGAAGGTTGTCGCGAGAGTACAGACGGACAAAAAAATTGCATTAGAAAAGTCGAAAAGCGAACGTCGTCCAAGTTCTCCGGTTTGCGGATTTTTTGCGACAGAGTTTACCTGCGAGAAGTTCAACGCGACGGGCGGCGCCGCCCCGAGAGAAGTAAGTCGGGGCAAATGTAGCGCGCAATCTGCGCTTTTGTGCGTCGAAGTACTCGAGTTAGTAGCTCGGCGGGGGTGAGAGTCGCGCGCGATTTTGCATCGAGCGGCGAACTTTTTCTCAACCGGGCGCTCGCAAGCGGATGCCCGAAGTTTCCGCGCTGAATGACAGGCGATCCTGCGGTTCGGGTTTCCGGCTTTTGTGGGAATCTCATGTCGATCGCGATATGACGTGCCGGTATCGATTTTCGATTGGGACGCGAAGTATATATATTTTTTTTTTTTTTTTGCTCTGTGTCCGGATGTGCGCGACGTGTCAAATCTACGTATCGAATGGTCGTAAGTTCGCGCGCGCGCGCGCGCGCGTACATATTGCAACGTGTATAAGTGTATATAAGTTTGATCTCAAATGTTAGAGAGAAACCGGCGAAAAGCGACGCGAAGTATCCGATTCTATTACCAACGCGTGTGCAAATTTGAACGTGATGGTTATTTCAGATTCTGAAATGAAAGATTTTTTGCGCCGAAACACAACGAAAAGTAACGAAGTGGAAATATCAGCAAGTTGAACACGTTCGATTAACATCATTTTGCCGCAGTTCGCAAATTTCGACAATTTCTCCGATATCGCGATACATCGCGGACGTAATTGAATCCGCCACGCGCACACAAGAGCGCTTTATAAATCGCATCAAAGTGCAGCGAAGATCGGATAAAACGCATTCCGACGTGATAATAGTTTTGTTTTATTTTTTTGCGTGTGTTTTTAAATTTCAAAACACAATATATATATTTTTTTTTTCCATCCTGTCGCAAAACGCGCTCATTTACCGCGTTTGAAGGGGAAACGACGAGATTTTCAGAGATTGCTTCTCGCGCAGCCGAGCCATCTGAACCTTTTCAAACAAAAACGTCACCCTCTCGCGCGCAGTTATGGATTGCCGATAATTACTCGACGTTATGAAGCAAAAGAGAAACGTAGGAATTTATATCCGCGCTAATTAAATCGGCTCGAGTCGCAGCGAAAGCGTCGCGAATCGATCCGCCGCGTGGTTTGAAAGCGCGCAATTTCATCGACAAGGTCGTTCCTTAAAGGTAATTGGATTACTGTTCATTGTCGACGGTTTCCCGGGCGAAAGGACCAATTATCAGAAATTAAACGGCTGCGCGCGAAAATAAGCGATAAAGGCACACCGGAATAGTCAGATTTTTGCCCCGCGATAGAGCACGCGGGAACGCCGTTCTCGACATCTTACGTCAGTCGTTCTCTTCAAGTTCGACGACTTCCACTTATCCTCCTTTCGCGCTCTCCCACTCTTTCGCCCTCTTCGCTGCGACAATCGCTACGACAATCAGATTACAAAGAAGATAAATCCGATGCGCATCGAGAAGCACATTTTATACACTCGCGCGACGAGACGCGTCTTGTCGCGAGGAGATCTTCAAACGTTTCAAATGAAAAAAACTTCATTAGTTTTCGATTAGTTCGCAATAAATAAAACTCGTAAATTTCAAATACATCGGAATATTAGCGCGTGCGCACGGATAAAAACAAACGCGCAATATTATCGATATTTCACTTCACAAAGATAAATGCGTTAACATCGTGTTTTCAATGATGTAGATAATATTGCCATACAGAACGCGATAACACATCGCGTTTTGTACGGTTGGTTCAAGAAAATTGAATTGTTACAACAATGCGCCACGTGAATAGAACAATTGTTCACTCTATTATCTGGACAATTGTACTCGTCAAAGAGCTTTTATTGACCGTGTGTGTGTGCGCGCGCGCGCGCATGTGTTAAATATATGAAAGGATACAACAAAATTTTTTCCCGAGTTTTAATGAAACTCAATATTTTTCTGCGGATAAAAGCTAGGAAAACGTCACGATTTTTACATATAATAAATTCTCGATTTTGTTCACGCCAAATGTAAACGGTTAAGTTTTAATTTTTTTATTTTTTATTATTTTTTTTTTTTATTACAAAAAAAAGAAAACAATTCGAAGTAAATCGCGCGTTTAAGATTTAAACGATCGACGGGTTTTTTCACTCGGCAAACAACAGAATCAAAAGCGATGTCAAGGTTATTTGGCGCCACGCTTCGTGAAAGATAACGCGCGCAGCGAATTTTATTTCACCCTCCCATATTGTCCAACTCGGTAAGTTATTAAATTTTACGCAAACGCTTTTCTGAATCGTCGATTGCAACCAGCGCGTTGTTGATTGCACCATTTCTCTCAACGTGTTTTATTTACACAATAAAATTGGAAGTTGATACAAAACGTGACCGAGTCGGAAGCGGTTGCAGATACGCAGCGCAGTCAGATAGCGACCGCGCGCTACGCATTTGCACAGCTTTACACAACACTATCGCTTCACTTCGAGATAAAAAAAAAAAAACAAAAAAAAATATCGATGACAGGCTTTTAAAAACGTTCTCATCAGTCTAAGTTTTCAAAATAATTTTGATAATTGATAAAAATGAAAAATGAAAAAAAAAAAAAAATTTTTTTTTATTTGAAATAAAAAATTTAAAAAAGTTTTTTCTTATTTTACTGAAATGTTTGCATAATTTCTCCGCGTTCTCTCGCGGGGAACGAGTTCACTAGCAAAATACACACACGCGGGGCAGTATTTACATCGCTATGGCACACTCGGTAGTTTAATGCGTCGTTATTTACGCCGGGTTTAGCACTGTGTGTTACTACGTGTAGCGTCGCGCGTTTTACGAAGCCACCGAACAATGTCGCGATAATCTGTCTCGGCGTGATTTCGATCTGATTAGGCCAAGCGAATGGTATCGCGGGTGCAATGTGTTTTGCGCGCGCGGGAATTTCGACCACGAGAGCTCTGTGTACGTGCCACGGCTAAAGAGGAAGGGATAAACAGAACGGGAACGGTGTGTATGTGTGTGTGTGTGTGTGTGTGTACGTACGTGCAAGTACGCGCTCGTATATTACTCGCAGTTGCACAATGCACTAAACCGTACCGTAGTAGTACTCGCGTATTCTATTGCTGTAACAAAATTTATTCGATTTGACCGTTCGATAGCGATCCCCAGCGCACAGCTCGTGTACCTTTCACTAGCAGAATTACGCGGCCGTCATACGTACGTCTACATCATATGCAAATGCGCGCGTGGCCGCGATACGGAACATCATTATTCGCCGACCGGATGTAATGTAACGATTTGCGCCCAGCGCTCAAAACGAAGAGCGAAAGAAATTTCACAGGATCTCTCTCTCTCTCTCTCTCTCTTACTCTCTCTTTTTCCGCTGGGATCAAATTTGTGGAAATTCGAGCCGAGAGCGTACAACGTAATGATTGATGAAACGCGTATCAAACGTCGCTCCTCCCTCCTCCTTCCGCTCTCAGCGCGTCAATACATTCATACTAAAAGCTGCGGCGAGGGGGGAGAAAATGCACGGAATGCACGGTTGCGTTCTTCTTCTGTGGAGCTCGGGATTCAAGCTGATAAATCGCTTTCTTTATCTTATTATTATTAAATTTCCGAGCTTGGGAAATTCTCTCCGCGAATTATTTGAATTATTCCTGATAGAAAATATTTACATCGTGTTGTCGGAAAAAAAAAGAAAAAGAAATTATCACATTCTCTCATCGACGTGTCGTCAATTAAATGCATCTCTCGTAATAATAAAATATACATGTATGTGTGTTAAAAAAAACAAAAAAAACAAACAAACGCGAGAGAGAAGCGCGCATGGAAATGTCAGACGCATACCTTATCGTAGATAGCTACATCGGGCACTCCAGGCCCGGCACAAGTGAGCACGTAATGCGAATTGTCAGTGGAGAATTTAGCGCTGTTATACAAACAACGGCTGCCGTCCCACTCTCTAACGATGTTACAAGTCAAACACACTGACTTGTACTCCGGATCCAGCGAGGACACTCGGTACAAATGCTGAACCGCCGAATCGTGTTCCGAAGTGGCCAAGTAGTATCTGCACAACAAAGCAAACAAACAACATATCACCCGAAACGAATATTTGTCGATTGTCGTCGAGCGTTACACGCAAATTCGTTTTCGAAATTCTCGCCACGCCTCGTTTTCTGACGAGAACTCGCTTCTTCGCGTTTCTCCGAGGTGATAATTTTTGAAATTTCAAACTCGCATTTTCTTTCGCGCGAAATCGAGCACAGGTGTAGCAGCAAATAATATTCTCTTTTTGCGATTAAAGAGACGAACATCTTGGAAAAAGCGACGTGCGCAAAAGTTACATCGCGCGTCCACCAGCGTGTCGCCGCTAAGAAATTAAATTCTTATCTGCATCATGGGACATGTGTGCGTGTGTGTGTGTGTGTGTGAGGAACACCTGTTGCAACCCCAAGATACTCGAATCGCGATAAGGGCTATGAGACAAGACAAATTGTCTCGATGCCGCTTTATCCGGAGAGACGTGGCGCAGCGACGGTGTGTATTTAGCGACCTATTATTCTGCGTCTTGTACTAATTCGACTCTCCATCAGTACCCGAGATACGTTCGCGCTCCCTCTCCCTCGCGAGGAGGAGCTCTATCAACACGGGAGGGGGGGGGGAACTAAACGCCGAACACAGAAGTGCGCAATTTCCATGTGGATCAATTTATTGAATCGCCTCCTCGTTCGGGACCGTCTACGCGTCCGGCAGAATGTCGGTCATTAGATACAATCAGAAAGGTCTGATGGTGTAAATTGCGACCGCATTGACTGACCGTCGCATGCTTGCGTTGCTAATGCTGTTGCGCATTAATCAGATCCATTGTTCTTGCCGGCTGGTAATTTTACTTGGACCAACCAGACGTCCTCCTTCTCCGAAGTGATCGATCGAGAGTTTCGCGAAACAATCGAGCGAACAAAAGTGTGTGTGCGTTTCTTTTTTTCAAAACTTCACAATTATCGTCATCGCGGCGCGTCGTCACCGCTAACGCAACGGGGGAAAATGCGGGGAATTCCCCCGTTGCGACGTTCGAATATTAGCATAACATTTTGAGCAAACTCCAGTCCATGGTTAGCGACTGCACGACGGGGGACGACTCGCGCGTTTCGCGACGGATTCGCTGGTATCTCCCCCGTCCGTACGCATGCAAATTACAGCGCTCAAGTGATGCAGCGCGGCGTTACATATCACAAACGTAGATACGTGGCGCGAAAACACGCAGAATCGATGACACTCGCGCGAAATGTACGCGACCTTTAGAAAATTTAAACTCGAGAGATAAAAGTCGAGAGAGAAAGAGAGAGAGAGATGAAATTTCATTCTCGAGTAATTTAATCCGCGGAAATCCGTTTGTTTTCGCGACAGTTTGTGATCTATCTTTTTTTTTTTTTTTTTTTTTTAACAAATAAATCGTACACGATATTTTATTTTCTGCGAACAAGTTGAATTAAAGAAAATCAATTCTCTCAATTTTGTTGATCGAAAGAAGAAATTTTTGCCTCGCGGCGTGGCAAAATGCCGTGTATTCCTGCCGTGCGAGCTGATTAAATATTTGACGTGTGATAACGATCGCGAAGTTTCTCCGCGGGGCCAAGGCCACGGGTATCTCCTCCATCGGTCAGGAAAATTGAGGGGAATCTTCACGAGCACGTCGGCAGTTTTGGCAAGATAGATGACTCGTGGGGAGGTTATTTAGAATGGATTAATTCGAGCATCCTGTTAATTTAGCCTATCGCATCAATCTTGAAACGCCGCGGCACCACTCTTCCCCATCATTTTCTCCCCGCACGTAGTCTCTCGTCGGGTAAGAGAACACGGCGAGAAACTTTTGGCGGTTCTCCGCACTTGGCGCGCTCGCTTTTCTTCGAGAATGAAGATCGATCGATTTTGAGACACGCAAGGCGTTCCTTCGGGGGAAGGAAGACGACGGAGTCCGAGAAATCTCTCGGGATGTATCTCAGAGACTCGATACGAATACACCAACGCGCACAACACAAATGATACTCTTCCATGCTGTAATTCAGTACGACGATATTATACGACGGGGTTTAATTCTGCGGTTAGATAGTGAGAGATACACGTCGGCAAATTAGAGATTAATCGGAATACGCGTCAAAGGGACTTCGGAAACAATCTGCGACGAGCAAATTGCTTCGAGAGTCTCACAGGGAATTGCTCGCAGAAGTGCAGGCGCGTAACAATCTATTCTCGCGAGGTCAACAACAACAACTGAACATTTCTCACAAAAAAAAATTCACATCGATATCGTCGTTGAAATTAATCTCGGTGTGTGTATCTGTTAAACGGTAGTAGTGGCGCGCAATATGTCGATTACCGTTTTAATTACCGATTACTCGTCAGAGATTCGAGCGGCGAAGTGGCACTCCGAGGACTCTTTGAGTGCGCGCGCGCGAGAGCTTCTCCTAATAAAATTAATCGGCAAATCTATCGGTCGGGAGAGGTGGCGAATCGCGCACGAAGTCGATTGCGCGCCGCAATTTTGTTGCGCGATGTTCGGCGAAGTGTTTATCGACTTCGTTCTAGCGCGACTTCGTTCGCGCGCGCGCGCGCGCAGTTGCAGCCGATTCCGACCAAGTTTGCCCGAGTTGCGAAGTTAACTTGTAGCTCCTACTTGCGATATTAAAAGCTAATACCCCCCCGAAAGCTGTAAGCACCGGAAATCCGGGACGCTAAAACCGGGGAATTAACGTTGTATTCCCTCGATGGACCTCGGAGCGATATCGCAATATCGGCAGATTAACGCATTTGTGTTGCGCGCGACTCTTTTATAATCTCGCGACGAAGAGACCATTTGCGCGCGCGCGCACGTATCGGAGCCGCGAGCGCAATAAACAATTTTCTTCCTTCCTCTCTCGCCAACGTGTTTATCGACGTAACGAAGCTGTCAGCAGGCGCTTCTGACGCGATATTATAACGCCGTTTGTATTATCGCGTTCACACCACCTGATGTTCTATGACGCGCGACGATTCGAGTGTGTGCGCAAGCTTATATATATAATGTTATGCCGCGGAGAAACTTCTTTGCGCGCGTAAAGACCGGGAACAAACGGCGCTATTTTACATGACCAATTTTCACGCTACACGTACGCGACCTCCTCTTGCGAAATGTCGTTCTGGGTTATCTGTCTTGTCGAGAAACGCGATGAAAGTTTCAACGGCGTAATTTAAAGTTGGCGGCCTATCGCGAGCAAGCCGCGCGTCGTCGTCGTCGTCGTCCTTCGTCGTTGTCGCGAGAGACCCGCACACACACACCTATACACACCACCGAGGTTATATCCTTTTTCAGATTGTTTACCCTTTCCGAAGTTAACTTCTTCAACGTGTGCTTATTGTTGTTTCACGCAAGTGCCATTAACTCTTCATTTTCGCGAAGAAAACGCGCGCGGATCTCTCTCTCTCTCTCTCTCGCGCGCGCGCGAGAGAACTCGTTTCCGCGAATTTCAAAACGTAGAATTTTGTTGTGTGTCAAAATTTTTGACTTCTCTACCACGATCCTAAATTACATTTCTGAACTTTCTGATCATTTTTGTGATAATTTTGTTTTTTAATTTCGCTAATTTAATTTTTCACCATCGCGAACAAGTTTTTATCCACTTAACAGTTTTAGAAAAATTGAGAAAAAAAGAATTCCCAATATGAAGTTTAATTGCAGCCAAAAATTATCTTGCCAGCACACACACACACACACACACAGAGGTAAAAGCAATGTAAAACGTGATCTGTAGGTTCTTTTTTTATTTTTTTTTTAAATAAATTGTGCAATTGGAGGTTGCGCGCGAAAGTTGCGTTAGCTCTTCTTTATCGTCCTGTCAGTCGTCATTACACATTACAGCTTGAAAACCGTATCTTTAACGACGCGATCTCGAGTTTCATTATATAGTTTAATTACTTACGAACGACAGAGTCTCGGGCTCCACTAAAAAGCGCCCGGTGGATGAGATTACCGCGTCGGAACGAAGACTATGAAAATTCAGTACGTGTATAAAGCGCTCGCACGAGAGCAGTTCAACACACACTTTCTCTCTCTTTCTCTCTCACTCTTTCTCTCTTGGCAAATATCACACCTGAGACGAAATTCACGTTCGCGGAATATTAATTCGCGATTTTGATGAACCAACCTGTAAAATTTCTTGGAAAAATTCTTGCCTCTTTGTCTCTTTTCTCCGTCGAAGAGGAGAAATCGATTCACCGAAAACTTTATATTCGCAAGTCCCGGCAGCCTCCCGTTGAATATTTCAAGAACAATCGGCAACTCGGCGGGAAACATTTGGCCCGCGAGGGCCTGAAGCAATTACCGCGTTGTTATGATCGATGCGACCCGTTTGCGCGGTCCCCCGCGATCGTCTATACATCACGAGTTTACTTTAAATTATCCTTCCCATTAATTTCTAAAATTGAATCCTCCGCGCGCGCGTTACCCGCAACTTATATTACAACGAAAGTACGGGCGCGCGCCCGCGCGCGCGGTATCGTCAGAACAATCTACGTTATGGACGAGATATCAGAAATTCTTTCGATGAAGTAGCGGGAGTATCGTTATTGCTTCTGATGGTATTGGCGATCGGCAGAAGAGAGGCGAGCTCTCTCTCTCGTTCTCCCATCCAGATCCGTTCCGTTCCACCGCGTTTTCGTAGAAACTGGACGGACGACGTTTCGCGGATTCTTTCATGAAACCATTATCCAACGAGTGTGACCCCTTTCTCTCTCCTTTCCCCTTACGTACATGTAACGATCGCTCGTTTACGTTATATACAGCTGCAATTGGACCTGGCGCGACCCAGGAGCACCCGACGCAATATATATAGGGAGTGTATGTGTGTGCATGTATGTATGAGTGTATGGAATATCTGGAGAGTTTTCTTCGAGAGCTCCCCGATAATATTTGTCGGTTCGCTCGACAGTCTCGTCGGGCTGAGATACGGAAGAGACTGCGCGGCGTCTTTTGTGCTCCGTCGCGTTCGTGATTTGTTACCATAAGACGTCGCGCGTTCGGGTGAACGCGAGTTCGCGCGACATTTCGTCGATAGCGGTTTAAATTGGCTGAAAGAACCTTCTTTCGATTGAATATATCGTTGCAAAAGATCACGCCGGGCAATCGCGTTTTATCGCGAGAAGCTGCAATTTACGTCGAGCGGAAACGCGGACATATCGTAGATTAACCGCGGGATCGTTACATCGTCTTATTCATAAGCAATTTAATGACGCACGCCGTTTTTCTTTATTTTTATTTTTTATTTTTTTAACTAGTACAACACACACACACACACACACACACACAACACACACACACACAAGCGCGCGCTACGCGCACGCTGTTATTATTTTTATTTTAACGTGTTGTGTCAGTAAAAACAATCTGTCATCGCAATGACAGGTAGTACGTACGTCTTACAAATCATATAATACACATATGAGAGATGAAATAACGCGTGAAAATTCAACTCGAAAAATAATGAGAGGGAAGAGTGGAAAAACAACACGTGACTTTTCTTTAGTCACGTGTCTTTAAAATCGTAACAAAAGTGACCTCACCTTAGTCACGTGACCAAGGTCAGTGACCTCACCGTAGTGCATATATAGTACTTATAATACACTATAAGGTGTATACTATTATAAATATATAATATATTATATACATATAAAATATATATTATATAATATTATATATAATATATATTTTTAGTCATGTGGTATTTTTCCTCTCTTCCCTGTCACGTGACTTTACTTTAGTCACGTTTTATCATGAGAAACACATCCTAGAAACGTCCAATCAGCGTCAAGATAAAAGTGGCAATAATCGATATTGAGAGAATAGATTGTGATTGTTTACACACGCTTTTTCTGGTAGAATTCAACTCGACTTCCATACATAATATTGCGTTCATCGGAAATTGCACCCTGGTATAAAATAAAGTTTCCTCGTAAATTAAACAAAGGAGATTTTTTAATCAGTATTTTGCAATATCCATGAAAAAAGTTAGTGCAAAACGTTTTTTTTCGTCACTTGAAACTTCCGATCTGTGTGAATTCTTTTTTTTTTCAGCCAAGAATTATTTCCGAAAATATATGATCTAATTTTAGAAGCTTGTAGTTGTACACACGCACTAATTGATTTACTCGGCAGACGAGAAAATTTATTGTAACTTACAGAGTTTCGTACTTGGACGATCAAAAACTGCGACAACGCTTGCGCAATGTAATTCCTTCCGGTTGATAATTCAAAAACTTTTGTTGAGGAAGAGAAAAACACGAACACCGCGCGCGCGCGCGCGCGCTTTACAGTTTAAGGATTAAACCGAAATATTTCCTTCTCCTCACCTCTTACGACGAAGGAACCGTCAGAGTGGCCTCGTGAGAAGGCATGCAATCCGTCGAGGAAGAAAACAATGCCCCGAACTTTTGAGCGGTTTATTCTAAATCTTAAATAGCTCAAGCCGACCGCGTTTTTGCATAGTAAAACAGAGAGAGAAAAAGAGAGAGATAGATACATAGATAGATAGATAGAGAGAGAGAGAGAGAGAGAGAGAGAGAGAGGAGGAGGAGGAGGAGAAGGAGGAGGTGTTAAGAACTTTATAAAAGTTGAAATTGAAATGGCGGGAGTGAAAACCTTTCTATCTTCTTCTTTCTCTCCCATTCTCTCTTTCTCTTTTCTCGCCGCACGAGTACATCATTCATGTACAAGCCTTTCCTCTGCCCGGCCTTACTCTATTACGATTCCAGCTGCGGCGGAATAAATTGGATATGCCGACGAATGCAAAAAAGCATCATAAAGCGCTTGTTTCTCCGTGCACACCCTCGCCGTCGATATACGCGGCCAATTCCGCGAGAGATGCGCAAATCAGGCGTCGCCGCCGGTTCTTGCTCGATGATTTAAATTACAAAGCAAAATGTTCAAAAATTCGTCGAGTAGAAAAAAAAAAAAAAAAAAAAATACTACAATAAAATTTTTAAATCTCACAAAATTACTGCGACAAAAGACTTTTTCTTGAAAAAATGTTGCAATTAAAATTTTTCAACAAAAACTATGATAAGGCGCGCTTCCGCGCTCGGACGGAAAGTGTACAATTTTACTGAGCGACGAAAAATGATGAAAAAGCCATTTGTGCCATCGCAAAAAGGGAACGTTTCGGAATGATGAGAAAGAGAGATGTATCCTGCGGGATATATACATCGAGGTTCAGGGTTAACGAGTGTGCGGGACGCGACGACTGGAATAATAAGGGCGGTTAATAGAACGGGCGTAACCGCGTTCCCGGTGTTTATCACCGGGGCGCAGTGACGTTTTCATTTTGGCCCTCACCGGGACGGAGAGTTTTCGGATACAGCTCACGAACGTTTCCCCGCGGCACAAGAGAGAGAGAGAGAGAGAGAGAGAGAGAGTGAGAAACTTGCGGTGGCCGGGCTGTCCGCGAACTGTTCGCGATGTACAAACTAATTCGAGCGCATTTCCCGTTTGGGGAGATGCAACGCGGTGGAGCAATGGCGATCTCAGCGCGCGTTTAACGTGTTTAATATCTTAGGACGCGCGTCTCGCCGCGCGTCTTACAAGCAATTTAAGGACGAATGGCATGTTACGATAACACCGGCAATATTTTGCGAATATACATTTGTGTGTGTGACATTTTTATATAAAAAATCTGAGTTTGATTGTTACAGACAATGAGATCGAAAGAGCGTCTGTGATTTTTGTCTCATAAATTAAATTTCTTCAAAAGCAACTACTATTTTATTATTACAAAAAAATTACAGGAAACAAAAATATAAAATATTCACGTTCTAATTCAACTCTTTTGCAATTTATGAACGATTATTTTTCATTATTTCGATGTACATCCTTAACTCTAAAACGATGTGATTTCATCCCCGACGCAAAAACCTTAAAAAAGTCGTGTGTTAGATTTTTTTACGCTTATTCCTTCGATAAATAATTAATACAAAATCTGTTTCCTCGCGGCCGCAATAATCATAATCTGACGCGCTGCGAATTGTCTTTTGGACAAGTAAATTAATCTCAATCCAAGTTCCGTCATTTATACATAATGACGTCAAATCGGATTTGCGGAAACTATAACAACAATCAATATGTGCGAATCTGCGACCAAGACGTCAATACAACGATATGAACATACCGTATCGATACATTCCGGCACATGTTAATGCGCCGCTATTGCGGATTCCGCGCATTGATTTCCACGCATTACGTCGTCCCGCAAGCCGCAAGCGCGACGCCGCTGAATAACTCTCGTTCGCAAACGTCGTCCCTCTGTTTGCCCCGTCCTAATGATTAATTCATGCGCGTTAGCCGAATGGCGTGCTCGTTGATGCTCGTCTTCTTGCGTGCGCGCGGCGGCACGAACGACGCGAATATAAAACGAAAATCGACGACTTATCATCGTTAAATTCATTTCGAGCGCGCGAGCACGCGCGCTCCCGTCATCAAACAGAGAGATGCTTCTATTCGACACGCAATCTCAAGAAAGTACCGGAGGAGAAAACTTGGAACAAATCGCAAAAATAAGAGCTATCACGGGATTTTAAAGAGTCTCGCACCGCGAGATCGTAACTCGGACTTTCTTTTTTCCAGTTTTCTCTCTCAACCTTGAATTTCAGTCGCTCGCTTCTTCTTCGCCAACGAAACTTTAAGCGACCGTCATTAACGTCCGATGGAAGCAATTTTTCCACAAGACGGAGTGGATCTTCCGATAGATCTTTTCCGAGGACAAGGTTCCTGAGGAAACGCGCGGCAGGAAGCCGACAACGACGTTTTCAACTTCTGATCGGCGTGATCCCGCCGGTAATTCGATTCCCGTCGGCGGCCACTTCCATCGGGCGTTAATCGACCAGCGCGGATTTTCGAGACGCGGAAAAAGCGAATTTCGCCGCGGGGACTACGTCGACGCGACGACGACAACGACGACGACGACGAGTAGCACGAGCTCACCCTAGACGGAGATCTCGTTTAATTTATGAACGCGCAATTAAGTCAGCCGCTTCTTGCGAAGCGAGGTCAACCAACCTTCGGGAGTGCCTGTGCTCTTCTCTCCCTTTATCTCGCTCGCTCGCTCGCTCGCTCTCTCTTTCTCTCGTCCCAAAGCCGCCACGACATCACGCAACTTTCCAGCGCCGTCGTCGCAGAGTTCTGCTTTCACTTCGCAAATTACTTCCGAGCCATTTCGCGCGCCCGCTATCTTTCCCCGAACGTCATCGGGATCAGCCGGGATGAGCGTTCCCGGAAAGAGAGAGAGAGCGAAGAGCATCTAGACTTGCTCTGTTATGGATCGCGCGTATGCATGCGACGCGCGGCAGTTCGCGCTATATTCCACGGGAAGAAAGAAAAATGCATCACCGAAATTCCATTTCCCTCTTCTCGAGAAGAACTTTTCCACGGGTTTTTGAGAACTTTTAGAGCTTGGCAAAAAAAATTCAATAAATTAAATAAACCCGAAAAATTAAATATAAATAAATAAACAACACCCGAAAGGAGATTTGTGCGCGATTAAAAACGTGAATTTGCGTTTATCACGTTGATAGCGTCGCTAAGATAATTTAATTATATTTCTGGTCCATTACATTATGCATTGCCAGCAAGTCGATCGATCTTCGGCGTTTCAATAAATTCGCAGTTACTGCACAAAGAAGACGAGATTTTGTCGGAAAGTTTCCAAGGAAGTGCAAACGCAATCTATTTGCTTCAATCGCTAATAGAAAATCATCGACGCAGAAGTTTTAAGTAATTGATTTGGCCTCCTGCTACGGATTTTCATTTCATTAACGATCTCTCGGGTCAAAGCGATTTCATTCCGCTTACTCGCGCATTTTGTTTTCAATCTCGGCAAAAACTTGCGTGTGCACGTGTGTGTGTGTGTGATTCCTAATACGTTTTTAATATACAAATGTACAATAATAATTCTTACGCCAATCGCGAAATCGGAACGTCACGAGTTGTGTCGCAAGCGATTTTCCGCCAATCTTTCGGACAATTTCGAATTCGTCATGTTTAGCAAACAAATGTCTCGATTTGTGTGCATGTTACTTACAGATGCGAGTCCTCCTGATCCCAGGCAAGTATCTCCGTCACGACGAAATAGCCGTACGTGAGGGCGGTGGTGGTCGGTCTGCCGCTGGTTGCATTCGTAACCAGCACAACGTGTCGCCAATTGCTGCCGTCCTTCTGTTCCCGCGGCAATATCAGAACAAACGACGTGCCGTCCGCGCTGAACTTAGGCGCTTCGAATTGCTCCACCCAGCCATTTTTCTCGCTATACGAAAGCGCCTACGAGAGCAATCAGGCGTGCCTTCATCAGCAAATTGCGTTCTGTCAACTCAATTAAGTCGTACCTTTCTTCATAAAAGGCGCGCTATTGAAACTTTCTCACCGGGAGAGAGTCTCGGCGTGATATTATATTCGCGTTTTTTTTTTTTTTTTTTATATTTCCGAAAAAAATTAAATCAGCTTCAAACATGAATTCAATGAAACGAGAGACACACAAAGAGATAAATTTCTATTTTCTCTCGGCTCTCCGTTCTTCCATATGTGACGGCGTGAGAAAAAAAGTGAACAACAATAGAAAAATTTGTAATTACCACTTCGCTCGGGACCCGCTCGCTTCTTTTTTTTTTTTTTTTTTTTTTTCAATATTTTCCACAACACGGCGGCTAATTCGTATTTTTTTGTTGCAAAAGCGAGAAAAATAATCGTTGCACGAAAACTTCTCGTGCCTGTGACATTGGAATTAAATTTGAAACATTTCGCCGAGTCTCGCAGTGTTTTCCCGATATATATTTGAATTTATAACGCCAAAGAGTTCGCCGTACAAGAGAAGAGCAGTCGCGAATGAGCGCGAAGAACTGAGCGAATTGGCTGAGTCGCGCGCGGGTTCACTAATTAAAATAGTATTGCCCAACTAAAGGAGAAGAAGCGCTCGTCGAAATTAAGATTCGCGAGAGAAGAAAGAGAGGGAAAAGAAAGAGAGAGAGAGAGAAAGAGAGCTCTCTACATAGCTGTCAAACGAGCTGCGGAAGATTGCTTCGCGCAAGAATGAGAAAGTACCTACTGTCGTGCAATTTGGCAGCAGATTGTCGACGTCGCAAAGCTGGAAGTACGCCCTGTTCTGCACCCGGTTCATCCAAGTCGCGTACACGAGATTGTCCGTGGGGAAGTCCACCGCCGACAGGATCCGCTCGGATGTAGACAGCTCCGGCGGATGTTCGATCTCCACCAAGGTTACATTACCCTGCTGCGCCACCATGTCGAGATCGACGCAGAACAGTTTGACTGTCGGATTTGTCGTGCCGCTCTGAAAACGTAAGAAAAAAAAAAAAAAAAAAAGAACGGGACGACTTTCTTTCGTGAGAATATTGAAATTATTATCACGTACATTACACACTCTCGCAACGCGGTAGCGTGGTAAAATAAATAAAAACGCGAAAGAGCACACACGCGCATTTAGTTTGTATAACAATAAAAAAAATTGTAGTACTTTAATAACAACGCGGCGCGTCTCTCTTCGAGTTAACGAGAATTTGCAGAGATAAAAAAAAAAAAAAAAAAAAAAAAAAATACATCGACGCGTACAAGGACCAACAATTTTCTTTTCAAGTGCGCGCAAAGTTGTTGTTCGCAGATTTGTTTGCGCAGAGAGATGTTCTTTAATGAAATTGGAAACGTAAATCTTCGATTTTGCCTTGCAGAGAGAGAGAGAGACTGTTCGTTTTACCGGGTGTTTTAAGAGTACTCCCTATAGTCTCGACACTCAAAGTTTTAATGGCAATCTTATTTACTCTTGAGACGCGAAATACTGTAATTGTTGCTCGCAGTGTTTATTCGTTTGTTCGACGTCGCGCGATATTCTACTAATATTAAATTACCGACGCAAAGCGGCTGTTGCTTCATTAAAAAGTAACGCGGTGCGAGTCGGTCGCTTCACAGCTTGGTCGGTTCACAATGCGGGGATGATTGTTAATTATGTTATAATAAATTATAGAAGTTTCTTGTTTTCGCGCTCCAACTTTCCGCGCGACACCGGCAAGCGACCGCGCCAATGACCGGAAGACAGAAAAACTTTATCATTTAATACTAATTTAATAATTGACGAACTAAATTTGATATATTTACATAAAATACATTTGTTTCAATATCACGCCGAAAATTTTGTCAAAGCAAAAAACAAAACGTGTTTACTCATTTACAAACATTTTCAAACGGCATATTTTTTTTTTCAAATAAAATATCGAAATTTTATAGAAACAAAGTCTACTAATTTCGTAAAAGTTATCTGTTACGTTGTGCAAACTATTTTTTACAATTATGAAATAAAATTTTATTTTCGCGTAATAATCCTCTGCGTGTTGTTATTTGTCTGTAATTATAATCATAGGAATGTAACATTTTTTGTGCGCGGAAACATAAACACGTCTATTTTTTGCATTATCGTATGTTGTTCCTCGAATTATTATTTGCATGATTTTATTTATCACGAGCGAAACGGGATATTTAAATATTAACTAAATTTAGATAAATGCGTATATACGGAATTTTTTTTTTTACTTCGCGCTTTCATTAAAAACATCTCTCTGAGCTTTAAACCACAATAAAGTCTCGAACGGAGAAGAAATCCAGATAAATGTACATTAGTGCTCATCTCCGGGGAAATGATAGAATGGCGCACATCAAGCGAAATGAATCACTCAACTGATGAGACCGGTAACTTTAATCCGTCCACAAGCTCGGGAGTTTATACACTTATAGAATCGCTTCTCTTTCTAAGAGACGGCAATGAGAATAAAACTGCACGTCAAACTTTGAAATTGCTCCGGAAGACAAATTTATTCGTCGTATGCACTTTATTCAAGTACATCGCGACGGTGAAAAATGTATTTGTTACAATCGCACGGTTTCAATTTTGTCGCGCATTTTCGATCAGTTGGAGATTACCTACCATCAAAGATGTATAAATGTTTTTCAAAACTCGAGCTTACACAAATTCGCCAAAACAAACAATTAAAAAATAACAAAATTGTTTACGCGTTTTCAAGTAAAAAAAAAAAACTTTAACATTCGGCGACGCCGCGACTTACTCCCTTGTTTGCTTCTTATATTCGGGCATTTTTTTTATCTTGCGGTTTGTCGTTCGGAGACAAAGATGTCATTCTCAACGAGGTTTGAATCAACGGCGGATATTTTTTCCACGATTTTTTGCGGCAACGTCAATTGCAGGTCATAAAAAGAAATTGAAAAATGCAGAAGTGCCACACCACCAAGTTCACACTCATCCCGCCGTCTATTCGCGGGATGTAAACTTCGGTTAGATGACTTTTCATATCTCGAACGGCGACGCGGCGCGAAGGTTTGCAAGGAAGCGAAGTAAGAGCGGGGGAGGAGGGAAGAGGAACATCTTTCTGTGTGAGAGAGAGAGAGAGAATCCGCACTCTCTCGCGGGAATCGCGTTTTAAAAGTGTTGTATCTTTTTTCTCTGCGAAAAATTTCATTTTCCCCGAATGCGCAGACATCTTTTCACCGCGGACACACATATGCGAAAAAAGATAATTAATTAAAAAAGGGTGAATATATTAAAAACGCAAAATGCGTAACAAGCACGTCGTCGCGAAAACCACTGTGCGCAGAACGTAATCACAATTTGTAACAACATAAAATAATAATCATATTAAAATTTTTCCGGTTTAAAATTATGTATAAAAAATTTACATTACCTCGCATAATAAGCTATCGCGTTATTTCTTTGTTTAATGAGTGAATTTTTTAAATAAAACTGCTCAAGTGATAATAACGAGATAAATTAAATTTCAATGAACCTTACGTAAATGGAAATGCACATTTTATTGCACATTTCTGTAAGCTATTGTAACCTTCCGTTTAAAATTCCGAAGGAAAACTCAAATTTTTGTATACTCACTTTTGGGTAGTGAATCGGTATCGAGGACGTGTACTGGAAAGTTAAGCTCCCGGGATATCCGTAGAACGGTATAGACATAACAGGAGTGTTGGAATCATCGAAATAGCCGAAGACCAATTTAGTGCCGTTCGGAGAGAACCAAAGCGCCTGGTTCGAGCCAAACACTTCCTCTGTAACAAAACAAAACAAAATGCACAACAACCTATTGTAAGTAAAAATAGTTAACTAACAGTATGTAAACAATCTTTCTCTCTCTCTCTCTCTCTCTCTCTCTATATATATATATATATATATATATATATATATCTCTTATATCACATTTTTGTTAACATACTGTAAGTCGATATATTTTTGCAGATATAACTGCGTATGTGTATGAGTTGTTTAGTAACTTTGCGGTATTAGACAACACGAGATAAAAGATAAACAAGAAAAAAAATAAAAAATTGCGTTCAATCATGAACCAGTGTACGTACACCACAGGGTACGTACCGCGGCGCGCGTGAGCGAATAAACAAAGCGCGCGCGAAAGATTCGCAAGCAACTTTTCCGTCCTCCCGTGTTTACCGTTCTTCTTTCCCCGTGTCCTCGTTTTAACGCAAATAAAGTCGGCAATAAAAACTCTACAAAAGGAAAATTATCATAGATGTTCCACGTGCGCGTATCGGCTTTACGGCCGATGTCGTATTTTTTACGGTCTCGTCTGTCGCGGGGGTCATCGTGCTAACGACGAAGCGAGAAATTGCGGGACGGTTTCGTCCCCCGTAAAGTTCACAAGCAAAGTTCACCGGGGGGCATTACACCCCCGGTATAATTATAGAACTCGTTCGCGCGCAAGGGATGCACTTCTACCTGAAGGGTCTCCCACGTTGTATTTTGATAAATAAAGCGTGAAAACGAGGAAGGGAAAGGGTACACTTCTGTTCCCTTGTGGACACTCTTACTTTCCGTTGAAGAGCTGAGATCCTCGTGTAATTTACACTACGGGTACGTTGTGTAACATAATCTGGCTTTTAGAGATAATAAAAGAAATTAAATAAATAAATCTATCCCCCGTTTCTCACAATTATGTATTTTCTAGACGGTATCAAAGAGAATTGCCGTAAAAAAGTCTCGCAATGTGATTTTGCTCCCTTTAAAAAATTCCTTTTACATTTTACCGAGCTTGTTTTCCTTTTTCCTTTTTTCACTAAATGGTGTCGAAGAACGACGCGGAGCTGTTCTATTATTAATTTTGCACGACAAGCGCGCGATTAAAAAGTTCAGGCAACGATAAAGCGCAATGTTTAAAAACCGGAGGAAGTGAGAAGTCGTAATCAAGGTTCTCTGTCTCGGTAAACTTCCGCGCGCGAGAAAAGAAAGTTCCGTTCCGAGACCATCCGGCATATTGCGTAATTACGAGCAGCCCTACCGAGCGAATGCACTTCTCTCTTCTGCTCCTTCATTATTGCGGGATGAATTAAGGCGTTGGCAAAGGAACAGAGAGAATAGATTCGATTACACAGCTTCTTGTGCGTTTTAGCGCTTACAATATTTACCCCCTCGCGACACGCGAAATATTATTATTATTATCATTAAGTAATTACAATCTTCTTACAGACGCGCGATGTACATATATAGTTCATTTGAGGAAAAAGAGTCTCTGTTATCAAAATTTGAACTGAATTAACGTCAAAGTTCGTTCGTTTGTTTTATTCATTTCCTTTTCTAAATTGCTCTAGTGAAATTGTAAGAGAGAAGAGAGAGATGAATAAATCAATAAGTTTCTCGCGCGCTTCAACATTTAATATTCAATAGATCTGACTTGCCAGAAGTGAGAAACAGAAAGAGAAAGAGAAGGGAGAATACTTCGTATTTGTAGCATCAAAAGAGTGGATCTTCGGGTTATCTTTTTACAATTTTTGTTCTTTTGTGAAGATAACTTGTCAAAAACTTACTTACTATTTCAACTAACTTATACACACCAGTCAGTTCCAAAAAAGTTTACCGCGCAAATTTCACGCTTCGCAACCGACGCGCGCGCGCGCGCACCGCGCAATTACACACTTCATTTTCTCCCGTCAATTCCAGCGTTTCGACGAAACAAAATGCAAAAAAAAAAGAAAGCGTCTTCCGGCGTCGCGGCGTCGCTGTCACATCGCAAATAAGAGAAACCCGACAAAGGAAAGAAACCGCGTCGTGTCGTGGTTCAGGAGAGAGGGGAAAAAATCGCTGATGCAATAAGCGTGAGGGAATGTCGGAAAGGAGCCGGACGAGTTGCGAAAGAACCTGACGGAAATTCTTTACTTCGTTTCCTCTCTCGAAAGGTCGGCTCGCGAGCGCAGCAGGACGTAAATATTCCGTTTTCAAGCGACGACGAGTAAAGAAGCGCATCTCTCTCATTCTCTCTCGCGAGAGAGAGAGAGAGAGAGAGAGAGATAGCGAAAAAGAATGGAAGAGGGAGACAGCGGCCGGGATTAACCCTATACGACGCATGTTCTCGGAAAATAAAAGGGTTCGCAAAAAAGTACGAAGAAAGGAAAAGTTATTGCGAGATATTTAATTCGGATGAACCCGGACGGAAAGGTAATTGAGAGGGCAGAGGCAAGAGAAAACTAGCTTGAAAGAAGACGCGATTTGATTCAAAAGTACAGAAGGGCACGGAGTCGTGAAGAGAAAAGAGAGATCCTCTTTCTTTGTGCGGGAGCGCCGTAAGATTAAAACTCTTGCGGAAGAAGGTGTACTTCGAAAATTTTACAAAAGACTTCAACGAATGAATCGGTAAAATACTACTGACTTTAAATTACAAAGGGAATAAATATTATTTCTTAGAGAGAGAGAGAGAGAGAGAAAGAGAGAGAGAGGGAGAAGAACAGAGTGAGAATTTAAATTCTTGGTATTTTCATTTGAGGTTCCTCTTATCGTTCGAGTTAAATGCGTCACGTGTAAATCCCGCCTGTGAGAGATCGAGTTGGGAAAAATGGGAGAAGTTAGCATATTTTGAAAAAGACGTCGGCGAGACCTTTGAGACCTTCCCCCGTTGAGAAAGGGGAGGAGACACAGTTCTCGCGACGTCGCGAAACGTCGGGAGGAAGAAAGACGGGACAAGAAAAAAAAAAGAAAAAAAAAAACGCTCCGCTTCTGGCAAACCCGAAGGAGCAGAAGGCAATACAAAGGGAAGAGATGCGAGCGAAGAGAAAACGGGATAAGATCACAAGGGGAAGGAAAGAAGGGAGGGTGGAGAGAGAAGTGCAAAGAGAGGAAGAAATGCCGCGGTGAGGAAGGAAAACTGCACAAAGACGCGACGCTACGTTGCGCAGCTCGCTTGGACGTGACGAGGGAGAAAAATATCCCGAGGGTGAGATTCCGGCTGGACGGGCATGTATGTGTGTCTATGTCGGGGGAACACCGAGAGACGACGAGATAAGGAAGCCGTCCGTATCTGAATGGCACGCGGGAAAAACGACGCTGGAGCCGGCAAGCGGAGGCGAACAAGTCTTGTCGAGCGACCGATAAATCCGGTCTGACCGGCCGGCCAATTACTTACGTCCGGCAATGTCCGTCCGAGAATACGCTGTTTACGGCTTCTCGCGCACCATTTTATTGAGCTTTGTGACTTTGACGTGTGGTATATAACTCTCCTCCCCTCCCCCCTCCCCACGTAATCTTTCCGATGGGTGGTCTTTTTTTTTTTTTTATCATTTCGCGCTAAGAGACTTGGACTAATATGACGCGTCAAAAGAAATCGCAAGAAAGATTGTACACACGGAGTGTTGCAAAACGCGCGATGTAAATTCTAGGGGAAAAAAAAAACATCAGATTATTACTTTGAGTGCCTGTAAAATCGAAATAATGTTTTTCGAAGATAAAAAAGTGTTGTTTGCGCGAATACACATTGATGACCGTCACACGGTTCAGAGGTTAACAACAAACAAATTGAGCGAAGAAAATGGCGATACCAAACGTCTTGCTCGCGAACAATCGAAGATTGTCATGTCGAGACGGGAAACAGAGTGAGATCTCGTCTGCACAGCGCCGTGCATGTTTACCGGTCCGCACACAATGGGTGAAACGCACGCGTATATAAAATAATATAAATCCCGCGCGCGCGTACGAGAGAGAGAGAGAGAGAGAGAGAGACAGAAAAGGGAAACGGAAGAAATGGGATAAACGAGATATCTCTCTCGCGGGGGTACGACAGTCAAGAGAGCGGAGAAACATTTTAGAATCCGATCGGAAATCGAAATCCCGAAGAGAGACGCGAGGAGGAGCTATTAGCGAGCCCCGGGATTTCGAGAAACGGGAGATTTTCCTCTAAATGCCCGCTACTCTATTAACGTCACATCCGTCGTATTCGGTGAGAAGAAGCGGAGATCGCGGATTTCCATTTTTATACACGGAATGTATTAATGTGTCACAGCGCGTGAGATCTCACGGGCGTTAAGTGATGATTCCGCAAACACCGCGTACACGCGGCGCTCGGCTTTAACTCACGTACGTACGTGGATCCACACCGATCGAGAGAAAACGCGAATACGAGAACTAAAAAAAAAATCTTTTAAAGAAATCACATGTGTGAAATTCTTGAATCGTATCTTACGCGTTTGGATTATTAATTTTATGAGATAAAAACACCACACGTAACGATGCAAATATATATCACGCGTTCTCTTTCTCATTAATTATATTTTCCAACGTATTAACCCGCGCGTAGTCGACACGAGCGTCTTGTAATTGATTGAGTAACACGACGGCGAACTGGATCATTGCGCGAGCTAGAACCATCTTTAATAATTAATCCAGCGTGTTCTACCGGCGCACAGAATGCACTTGACACACGATCTTACCTTCCACAAATTTCCCGTGTAGTCCCGGGTTTTACTTGTTTACCGCGCAATTTGCTACGGTATCGCCATAACTGTGCAAGATGCGACATCTTCATCAGTATCCGCCTCGTGTAATGCAAATAACTCTTTGCCTCGCGCGTCTCTCTCTCTCTCTCTCTCTCTATGTACAAGGTTTGAATATGAAACAATTAATGTTGCCTCGATGATATGACTTCGCATAATATTTTGTTTATTTTCGAAAAACGTCTATTTCTGACAATTTTCTGTTTGACAATTATTTAAAAAAGTAGAAAGAGAGGAAGTTCTGCGAAATCGCAATATAAATCTCAGATTCACGAGAACGCGGGGAGAAATTGTTTTCGCCGAAAAGAAATAACTTTTATCCCCCGTCACACATATTGTTGGCGAATTCTCTGACGGTCCAAATGAAAATCTCCACGTAACTCGGTCTCTATATGCGGCAAAGAGCGAATTTTTCTTAGCTAAGAAAATCCGAAGCTACGCGCCAGAAGCCAGAATATATGTACGTGTACGTGTCGTCGACGAGGACGTCGTCGGCGGGGAACAAAATACGAGCTGTTGAGAATTTCTTGACGTGCCTCGAGCGACGGCGCGCGACACTTTATCGACGACTCTTTTGCGGCTGTTCGACAAAACTCACGAAACGAATCTATGCGCAAAGGCGAAACGATTTCGCGCGTCGCGCGCTTATTGACGTCTCGCGAAGTAACAACTGTCTTTTCGATTATAGTCCCTACGTATAAATAAATAGATTTAAATAAATAAATTTAGATTGAAAAAAATATTTATAACAATTTTTTTTGTTGCGATTAAATGAAATATTTTGAGCGAATCGAAATCGTCGGAAAATAATCAGTAATATCGTTTAAAGAGAGAAAATTCGCGTGTTTGTTCCAAAAATTTATTTATTTCGCACTGATGAACGATACCGTGAGATCTTTGTGTCGAGCCTATTATTTCGTTTAAATTAATTGTCTCGCGTATATACAATAATCGTTCAATTTGCACAAAATATCTCTGCGTAAATAATTACACTCGCTCTCTCTTCGCACTTCAGTTCTCTCATTCAAAGCTCAAAAGCTTCAGTTCCTATAATGCAGCCTTTAATACATACCGCGTGTAAATGAGAATCACTAATTAATTGTCATCGTCGTATTAATTAATCATTCGCCATTCGTAATGGATTTAACGCCCGATAACGTAGTCGGCAGTTTGTCATCAGCTCGCGCTACGAACACGTACGGCGCATTCAAACGCATTCACAAACATGAACGTCCGATAGCATTTCCGGGGCGCATTACTACGTCCCACAAATACTCGGCGAGATCGGCGAAATATTTAAACACGCCAGCGACACACTCGCGCGGATTGGTCATATCAAACATATTATCCGTCTTTTGCACGGCGAGAGAAATTTATTTAATCGCAAAATAAGCGCTTTTTTACTTTTTTTTTTTTTTTTTTTTCATCTTCACTCGACGTTCTCTCTTTTGCACAATTTGTCTTACATTACAACCGTCACGTACATTTTGCCGGTGATCTGCGCGCAAAAATGTGAACGAACATGATACATCTCCCTCAAAAGATAGATAAAAAAAAAAAACTTCCCTCGTAACTTTTTTTTGTTTTTAGAAAGAGAGACGTATATGTATGTAAAAAAAAAATCTATATATCAGAAGCTTTATGAAATTGGAAGCTACATTCGTGCGGCGTTTTTTTTGTTTTTGCTTCATATGAAATAAAAAACAATCCCAAAAAATAAAACATTTTGGGCATCAGCTAACCATTCGTTGCGCTTTTTTTCGACGACCAGTCGAGAGAGAGAGAGAGATGAGCAGTCGAGTTGTGCGGCAGTCGAGCTCGTGAATAGTGAAATTTTCAGTCGAAGCTCTCGTTGCTGCAATTCGAATATCTCTTTGTGAATGCATAAAATATAAGTCTGATATTCCGTTAGGCTAAGTTTACGTTACAGAAGATAGAGAGAGAGAGATTATTAACGTTCGCGTAAATGCAAAAGAGAGAAAGATAATGCGGACTAATAAAGACGTTATTCAACGACTCTCCCGTTCTAATTTCGTACAACATCCCGCCGCTCGGTTTTTCGAACGATAATGTTTAAATTAGTAAAATAAACTTCCACTATATTTTCTTTATAACGCGATATTAATATAATATCGCGCGTTTTAAAACAATGTTTCTTTTTCAAAAATTGTGAAAAAAAAATGTACAAGCTGTTGTCCAGCATGTCTATTAAAATTGATCATATCGTCGTGAAATGCGAATATTTACATTCGTGTCGTTTTACATTCGCGTAACTCAACGCCGCACGCGATCTTTTGCGCCCTCGCGTTTATTATTAATAAATAAACGCGCGCGTGATTGCGATATTCCGGCAAATTTTCGAAAATCGAGAAATCGTGCGTTTGTTTTTGGATCTCTTTGATGGGCGCATATCTGCGTGCGGATATGCGCGACGGAGAGTTATCAGTTTCCCCTCCCCCGGGTACAGAATCCAAACTCCGATCGTCGCGCATTTGCAACGCCACTTCCGGCGGCGAAAACAAACCGAGCCGAACGAGCGTCGTGCATGCACTCTAGCCGAACGACGCGCGATTCGCTCGCAACTTTCGCAATAAATCAACAACAGAGATGCGTAAACAATTTCCATCATCTATCCGACGGGACGTGTAGCTGGATCAATCGCGAGGACGCGCGCGGTGTGGCGGTGCGATTTAATTATTTCGCACGACCACCAGTCACAATTGACAAACGAAGAACACGTACGTGTCCAAATATCGCATATAGCGTCGCCAATGATTAAGCAAACTCCCGAAAGCAAAATCTCGAAGAAGAAAATCTATTTACTCGCTCGCGTTAACAATCACGGACTTTATTTGCCGTCGCGACTTTCGCGCGAAAACAAATTTCTTTTCTTCTTCTTCTACTTCATCTTTTTCAAAAATATTATATGAGATGTAAAATATTAAAAAAAAAAAAAAAAAAAAAAAGAAAAGGATTTCGCGAAAGGTGCCGCAACGGCTCTCGACGATTTGCTACACAAGCCGCTGACGGGCGTGTGAAAATGCAGCGCGCGAATGACAGAAATAAAAATTCCGCCGACATTGACAAATCTCAATGTGATGATCACGCGCGGGTAAATGCGCGAATAAATACGACGCGCGCGATATGGAACTATAAACGCCCCGCCGTCGGTCAGCGTGCGCGCGGGAATGACGACATCGTCGGCCTTGCGAGGCAATCGCTCGGATATACATATAAAAGCGCGCCGTGATTCTGCATTTTAAATCGCGCACCCCCGGCTTTTTCCGTTGCTTTTCAGCGGCGGCAGCTGCTGCTCCGGGCTCCGACTGCCAATAGCACGGACGTTATGAATCCGGACAATTTGCCGGCGTTTATCCCTTTAAATATGGTCGCGCATCCATTGATCCGCCCGTCGCTTGTGATTTTACGAGACTGAGCGTTGGCTTTTCGTAGCCGCGGATATTTTTATGCGGATTTGTGTCGGAAAAAAAAAGCGCAAATAACAACAGTCGCGCGCACACACACGTCGATTGTTCGTCCTGACAACGCGACGAACAATTTTTATTTTTTTTTTTTTGTTTTGTTTTGATTTGTTTTATTTCGATCTTGACCTGTCAATCATCAAAATACTGTCAATCGTCAATATACTTATTGCAGAAGTAATCAATTTCGCGTCGAATATGTCGCGAGTTGCTTCAATCGGAGTAAATTGAATGAAGAAGACGAAAAGAGAAAATGTCGATTCGTCAGAAAGTTCGTGATGTGCATTTTCACCTTAGCTGTTCGAATTTCTTAAAACAACGAAAGAAAAAACGGCGAGCACACACAAAGACGCGGCAACAACAAAGACGCGCGCTCTTCTAATTTTACAAATCAAAAACTTCAATCAAATAAATTCACGAGGAGAACGCGACTGGCGAATTTTTTTATAAAACATATTTATTTCGTTAGCTCCGCTTTAATCGAAAGTTTTGTAGAAGCTAAATAAAATATTTCGCTGCCGGGCGAAGAGTTGTTGCAACGCTTTGTAGAAACAGATCTCTCGCAGGGATAAATGAAAAATATTGCGTGACTCGTTGAATCGTTGCGATACGTGTATGAGCACGATAAATCGAGATGGTCTTTTGTAGCCGCGTTTGGCCGCAAAAAGTGGATCACGCGATGTATCGGCTTTCCGTGAAATTCGCACAGACGCTAAAACGTTTAGATAAACTTGTGTCCTTAACCCACTCTCTTCAATCTCTTTTACATTTGACTTTGACGTATTACTTTCTTTTTGTGAACCAAAAGAAAATAATAAAAAATAAATAAATAAAAAAAAAAAAAAATAAAAAAAAATAAAAAAACATTTCACCGTCAAGAAGTCACGATCGATTAAAATCACTACGAGATTACTTTACCTTCGTACACCCAGTCCGGAACTCCATTGTAGATCGTTCCGAACAATCCCGTGTTGGTTATCTGATAGTCGGCGGGCACTTCTACTTCCGGACGGTAATAGATATTGTTCTGATATACGTAGATCAGAGCGTTCCCACGTGGCCCCCACACTGCGAGTTGCAACGGCATCGTCTCGTTCACCAATACCGTCTCCGCGCTGCAAAACAAAACAAAACAAAAAAAAAATAAAACACAAATCAAAAACGTACAAACACGTACGGCACACGTTATATAATACGATAAGATAATTGCTTTATTTGTCGCGACGTTTCTCTGCATGCCTGCATTTTTTAAAAACCGTAGTTTTTGCGTAGTCTCTTGCGCACAAAAAGCTAGCGCGCACACGCTGCCTTTTCGCTTTTTCCGCTATTTTCTATTTCGCGTTTTGCCCGCGTTTGCCGTGGTATATAAAAAGTTCATCAGTCAGTATATCCCAAAGGACGTTGTTGCTTTCGAAGATGGATTACAACGAAAATGTTGCGAAGGCATTTTTTTTTTTTGTTTTTGGTTTTGTTTTTTGTTTTTATTATTATTTTACGTAAACGTAAGAGAAACGTAACGAAACGTAGCGGGCGGAGCGCTCGAATTGTTCTTGCATAAAGAAAGATGATAATAATATGAAAAAGAGAAAGAAATGTCGCGCGCGTAACCGACAACAAGTCAAGTTTTCATTCATTTTATATTTTCCTGATTCCGCTAATGTACCTATCCTATATTTCGTTGAACAAAACGTTGTGACGAGCAGATTTTGCGAAAACATTTTTCTCAAAACAAAAAGAAAAACAAAAGTATAGTGGATTATTTACAAAATAATGAGAAAACGCAAATACGAAAGGACTGAAATTTCAAAATAATTGCACTTTTTCATGCATTCGAAGCTGCGGAACAAATGAATCCGCAGATTACAAAAAGATCGGTATTACAAATTTGGAATTTGATTTGCGAGAGAGAGAGAGAGAGACACGCGCACAAAGAGAGAGAGAGAGAGGGAGAGAGAGAGAGAGAGAGAGAGAACGGAACCGAGGAAGATATCAGTGCGTATCAGAATACGTTATTATTGTTTAGCAACCGATTGTTACGAACAACAATACCATCGCTGTGTATCCTCAACCGAACAATACCATAATTCTGTATGATTTTAGGGCGGAGTTCTAGTTCGGAACTGTGGACAACCTGGAGATGTAATCTCTCCCGCATAACTGCGACGCCGTATTGCGGTTTCGCAAACGCAACAGAAATTCTTCATCAAAGACCCAGAATTCGAACAATGGCGCGAATTGTTACACCGATCGGGAACAAAATGATCGGATAAAATAATTTATTTATCTCGAAAATAATAACCACAATGAATTCTGTATCGACAACACATTCGTACGTATTTTCTCTTGCTGCGTTTCTTTCTCTCGTTTCTCGAAAAACTTTTTCGAGAAACAAACGTAGAAAATAATTTCGAGTACCCGTGTAATAATAATTAAATGGACATTTTTTTTTTTTTTTTTTTTTACCGTTCCGCAGTTCTCCGAGCGACTAAACCTCGATCGGATAATTTCTGCCAAGACCAAAGACTTCCGCGCTCTCGTTCGCAATTAAGCGGGGGCTTGTATGTACAGAAAGCTCGAGAAAAGCCGATTACGGAAAGTTGATTTTTGCCTTCGTAAAAATATCATCGCCGGTTCTAACAATGTAAACAGTGTAAATTGACTGAAAACATTCTCTATCCCGCTTGTTTGCTCAGATAACAAAACCAAAGATTACATACGTAGTAACGTCTTAAGTTTTAATTATGTATCACGGCTTCGCTTGATTCAGAAGACAAGAACACACACACACCGGTGCTTTTGAACGAATTCCAATTCGCATTCGATGAGAGAGAAAGTTCTCGATGTAAAGCGCAACTTCTCTCTTATGTCACCGCAAAGTGTGTGTGTGTGTGTGTGTGTGTACGCAAATGCACGTGTCCTCAAATATGCTTTGCGGACGACACATATGCGCGCGCACACGCGTCTGTGTGTACATTCAAAAGAGAAAGGAAATGTCACAAAAGAATGAAAAGAGAGAGAGCAAAGTAGAAAACTGTACACACAATAAAATTCGAAAAAATCTTTCAATATGAAAGATTTCGATGCGTAAAGAGATATTTTTTGCGTGCGCGACAAAACCACTGCGAGAAAAAATATCACCGTAGTTTGACTAGAAAAACCCGACGTTTATTGAAGTTTAGGACAATCCGCGTAGCAAAGGCAAAAATGTTCTCAAGTCCGGAAAAGAAGAAGAAAAAAAAAACAAAAAAAAAACAAAAATGGGTCAGACCGCTGTTGATCCGTTCAATTGCCTCCTATACCTTGAAGCGGCGAGAGAAACGAGCTCTTTCCGGCTGGATTCGCGCAATGACCCGCGGCGTTTTCATCCGCGCGCGGAAAATCGATGAAAAGCGGTGTACGCGCGCGACTTGACTGTCGTCGCCGGGAATGGTTTCGCCGTCGTCGTGTCCCGTCGCAAACTTCTTCCCGAAAAGTCATAAATAAAGACGCCCCGGTATTCATACGGCGTACAAACCGGGTTTATGGCGGGAGCTCGCTCGGCCTTGCGAAATATACTAGGGCGAACGAGGAAACTCACGGCTTATTTACCCGCTTTCTGTCTCGTTCTCGTTTTCCCGCTTTTGCCTCTCGCAACCGGTGCACATCGGTGTGTACGCGCCGCGCGTTCGTGTCTATATCTCCTCGTGCCTTTTATCGCGACACCGAAAGCCAAAAAACGACAGTTCGCTTTACTCGCAACGTCCTCTCGACCGTTTTTCGCGCTGTGATTGCCGAGCGCGCGTGAACGAACTACATATCCGCGAGATAAGAGCGAAGCTTTACAAGAAGGAGAAGCGTTGGTTTCGTTTCTTGCGCGTTTGATCTCTCGAAGAGAAGACCGCTCGTTGTCGCACGAGCTAATTCGCGAGAAATGAAGACCATGTATTTTCTGATAACGTCGCTGTGAGTGATGCTTTGATTCCGCGAGCGTAAATCGTCACATCTCGCGCTGCGAAAGAAGACGCTCCGACGTTCAGCTTCAGTCGAGAAGATTACGTCGGTCGAAATATTTAACGATAAAAGTGTTCGCGCGCGCGCGCGAGTGTTGCGAATTAGTACATTACTCTCGTTGAAATTATCTGATCCGCGACGTAGTCTCTTGAAAGTTACACACACGCACACACACATACGTACGTAGTCGATAAAAGTCTTTTACATCGTAGATTCTCGCACAATATAAATTCCATTCCATTGCACCAGTCCGGAGAGTTTCGCCTCAATTTTTACCGCCAAAATATATTTGGCGATTCCCGTTATGTGAATTTTAATCGCGCTTCATAACTAACCACTAGACTCCGAACACACACACACACACACACACACATATGCGCGAGACGACGATATAAATATTACCGCGAGAAACGAAGCTGCGGAGCGGAAGGTTTTATCTGCGCGCATGAAGTAGCGTCTTGGCGCGAGTCCATTTCCCGCGAGTGTCGAACGAAGCGGATACGCGCCGCAAATATATGCAAATGAGCATAAATTTCGTAAAGGAATTCATTTCGTCTCTGAGTTTATATTATATTTTACGGCTCCGAAAAATATCCGTCACTTTGCGTCGCGCTAAAAAAATTTTGCAATATTGTATTTTCGTTTTTATTCACTGTATATCGCTTCTCGCAATTGCTTTTCTCCGCGATACGTATACATATAATCGGAGTTTCTCAATTATGTTTCGGTTACGCGCTGTGTGTCTTGTGCAAACTTTCTTCGGCTCAAAATTACGTCCCAAAGGGTCGAGACTTTCAAAGAGCGCGTGTTTCCGAAGCGCGCGCGCGCGCTTTGTACATGCATCGCGAGTAAGTATATTTCGCGTTCGCGCTCTTTATCTTACAACTCTGAAATCCCGGCGATGTAACTCAAACTTATGATAGCGTGACGCGTGTGCACACGTACGTACGTACGTAACGTTCGTCGCAACGTTAGTTACACGGATGAGTCGCGAAACAGCGCATCGTGTGCGCAAAGATGACGAGCGAGCTTTGCCACGCGACGTTCAGAAGCGAAGGTTTGGATCTATGTGCGACTACTATTTCGGTGCAAGATGATCTCAAGCGCGACGGCAAAGCCGAAATCGCCCGGACATGTTTGCGTGTATGAATGAGACTTGTGTGCGGGGGAGAAGATGGGGGGAGAGTGGGGTAACATCTATACGTAACGGCGGAATTTCGCGGAATTGCACTCCCTCGGCTTTTGGGACGAACGAAGCCTCGCGTCGGTGACTCCGCGCGAATGAACTTCAAACTCTACCCAGTAGAATCCTTTGCGCGAGTGTGAACGAGAAGGGATCCGGCGACGAACTCGACGCTTGATTCCGCCGCGGACCTGCTCGCACAGTCCCGCAGTTACGATATAGAGGAATTGGTCCTTCGAAACTCCGCAAGCTTCTCACGACCGACCTACTTTCGCGGATGATTTACATCCCGGCTCAAGAGAATTTAACTATCACGTGCGTATAAAAAAAAAAAAAAAACTATTGTTATCTCTTACGGAATTACGTACGTATTATTATTAATCTGATTATAAAGCGGATAAATTAATCTTCTCAATTTTTTCGGAATGTACTTTGTAACTGAATTGAAAAAACCTCAAAGTATTATAAAAAATTAATAACCAACTAAGCTTGTATTTACGTGTATACTTTTTTTTAATACGTATATGCACCGTGTCTTTCATCACACAATATAAATTTTCAGTAACGAAATTTAGAGCATTTGTACGTTTATTTTCCGCAAATAAATAAATAACAAATAGCAAACTGTTTAATATGCATATATATATATATATATATATATATATATATATATATATATAT
>NW_018020678.1:218164-221717 GCF_002006095.1 Pseudomyrmex gracilis | reverse complement strand
AGATTCGGACAGTCCGTAATTATAATTAGATTCCGCTGTCGGATTAAACGACATTTAATTTTGGACAGTCCGTAATTATAATTAATTTTTGCTGGTGTGTTTGTGTGTGCGTGGAACTTTCAAGAGACTACGTCGCGGATCAGATAATTTCAACGAGAGTAATGTACTAATTTGCAACACACTCGCGCGCGCGAACACTTTTATTGTTAAATATTTCGACCAACGTAATCTTCTCGACTTAAAAGATCAAAATACAGTTTGTGTCACGTATGAAAACGCTGATGAAAGCGCTTTCAAGGATTAAGACAGAAAAATTATTATTTAGTCGGAAAAGAGAGGCGAAGTCTTCTTTTCTGTACTTTCCTCTTTCTCTTTCTTTTTTTCTTTCTCTTTTTCTCTCTCTCTCTCTCTCTTTCTCTCTCTCTCTCTCTCTCTCTCTCTCTGTCTCTTTTTTTCTCTGTCTCTCTCTCTCTTTGCAAGAGTAAGAGTAGTAAATGTCGCGGCCGTGAAAAGTGCAACCGCGCGCGAAAATAAGTTTACGCTTTAAGAGGCAAGCATCGAAATTTTTTTTCGCCAACGTAAGACGAGGAAAAGAGAACGAGAGATCGCGGACCCGGGTAATCGTAATATAACTGCTCCTAAATGCTGAGTTAACGATCAAATCCGCGGAGGAAAGTTCTCAGACGGTAGAGAGAACGCGACGGCGAGTAAGGACGACGCGGTGACGGTAAGACGGGACCGGGATTAAATTCGCGCGCAGTTTGTAATTTGCACGCGACGGCGGCAGCGGCGGCGGCGGCCGGCTTTTCCCGAGCCACCTTTTCCTCACTCCGCTTCTTCTCCGGCTTACGGTCCCCGAGAACGAGATTAAAATGCAAATCCGAACTTGATCGCGGAATAAATTCGAGATATGATTGTCGCAAACGCCGTGTCGAGAGAACACGGTTCGT
This sequence comes from Pseudomyrmex gracilis, assembly GCF_002006095.1. Lineage (NCBI taxonomy): Eukaryota > Metazoa > Arthropoda > Insecta > Hymenoptera > Formicidae > Pseudomyrmex > Pseudomyrmex gracilis. The sequence goes on along the minus strand of NW_018020678.1, from coordinate 220,767 downwards.
TTACTTACAGTGTTTCCAAGTTCACGATCTTGTAGTGAGCCAGGTACGTGTGACGATACAGCTGAAACAGAAATGAGAGTTTATGCATTAGATTGGAATTACTAATTAATTGCTACATATATTTGCTTTAATAATAAAAATTAAGAAATAGAAAAAAATGCACATAATTTCTGTATATTTTATATGTAAATTAATTTTGTAATATATTTATTTATGTGTGCACATGCATGTGCATAGTATTATATGATAAAATGTATCTTAATTAAAGATATCAGGCATCTTCTATTACCTTTTCTTTTCGCTTTGCAACATTTATATTCTACAGCTCTATCTTTTTATTTCTCTTTTCCCGCGACGTCTTTCTCGAAAAAGACGGGTTTTTTTAGACCTTAAAGCTTATTATTTCTCTTTCTTCCTTTCTCGCACTTTCTCTCTCTCTCTTTCTTTCTCCCTCTCTCTTTCCCTCGATCGCAAATATGATTGATTTGAGAAATGCGCTGTGCGCTCCCGATAAAAACCGATGGGAGAAAATCGATCAAATGTTGCGCGAGCGATGACATTCAAGCGCGATGGAAATTTCTACTTCTGAGCGTGTGCAGCAGCGTTAAAAATATCCGCTTCCGTGCAAGCCGTCTAAGTGCGGCCGAGAATACACGGGTGACATAAAATACGATAACATGCCACCCCACAGATTCTATTTCGTTACCGCATTTTGCCCTGGGTTTTCCTGACGGTTCCTGCCCCCAATGTGCACGTGTGTGCATGTGTACGAGTGCGGTTGGGTAGTTCGGCTATAAAAACCTCTCGCTCGCTCGCGCGCGCGTTACTCGCGTCATTCACGTGGCGCAGATAGAGCGGCAAAAATATAATAAAGTCGGCGCTGATAAAAATAAAATACAACCCAAGCGCCGTGTGTGTTTTTACAAAGCACGCGTGCGAGATTGGCGCGCAGAGTAGAAATAATAATGCAATAAACGGGCGTGTGTCTCTTTTGTTACGTGCGCGGTTAAACAATTAATATAAAACTATCGAGTTTCACCTACCATCAGAGATGCGATTAAAACCTGCGTAAAAACAAAAACTCATTTACTAATTTTGCAAAAACGGACAATACAAATCTAATCATGAATCAAATAATTTACTTGCGTTAAAACAATTAGCGTTGCGCAGTCTCTTACATATGTATATATGTATGTGTGTGTGTGTGTGTGTGTACGTGCCACTGAATTTTTATAGAGACGCAGAAAAATTCTAGTAAAAATTCGCGGAAAAATCGGCATATGAACTCTTAGTGAATTAAACTCAAACAGAACTGCAGAAATTTAAGAGGAGAAATTTTAAGAAAATACCAACGGCGTACTCTTATTGAATACTGTTCCATTAGATATCAAGTCCGCAAACTCCGGAGATAGGTACACACTCGCGGGGGTTGCTCTACTCTTAGAAAGAGTCTCGTTTAATCCGACCGTACCTCACGTCTCTCGGCTCTTCTCTTCCTCCCCCTTCCTCCTCCGCACCATCTTCCACTAATAATAATCATAGTAATAAAAGCAATAACCGGATAACCTTGCGTTTGAAGTTTAAACAGCAAGCAGTGTAACACACATATAAACACACACACACACAAACATCGCGCGTGCAAATTCATCGGTGGTGGATACGTAAACCACGCTTAGAAGTTTAACGATCAAAGTTCCCAGCCATGCGGTGGATCGCGGGAGTTTCCCGGCAACGCGCCTATTTGCCGCAAACATTAATTATCAATAGAGCCGAATCACACAACTTCGAGAATAAATAAAAAATAAAATAATCATGGTCGTAAAAAAAAAATTACAAAAAGAAAAAAGAAACAGAATTGAATTTGCCAATAGTTTACGATTTCCCGCGCAATTTTCTACATCACCTGCATACGCGACTTTTTTTTTTTTTTTTTTAATTGTTTTCCTCGGTAAAATATATATGTTCTGTCGAAACAGCTGTTGTTTGCTGATGGCCGGACAATTCAGAGCGCCGCAACAAACAACAAGCATTAAACCCGTACGCGTGTTGGTCAGAGGGACCATTAATGCGTGTTAATTGGTACGCGCTCGCTCGCGCGAACTGAAAACCCTCGCCCCCCATAGCGATATTCCTATGGGAACATTTCGGAACAAGGGAAGATCCGGACGGCCGATAGAGAGCGAAGCGTCGAGCGGACCATCGACAGTGGCCGGCGATACGGAAGGATTCATGGTGCGCTCCGCGTGTGCGCGCGCGCTATTTTGCCTCCATTAACTCTTTCGAGGGCGGGAAGGGGAGGGAGGAGGGAAAGCTCCGAGCCTATAAATCATCGAAGGCCATTCTGATAAGGTTGAACAACGCCATTTTCACGTGTTGCGGCCGCGCTCGCTATCGGCCGCGAGCTCGTTTCCATCGCATTATTCCCGCCTTCAACACTCGGCCGAGTGTGCACTGCCCTCTCTATCAAACTCCCCTTCGGTTACATCAGCGTTTCTAGACGTGTTTCTTCGCGCGCTACAACACGCTAATAACACGCTGTTCCGGCGATGGCCGCGATAGTGAGTCTGATTTAAAAAAAAAAAAAAAAAAAAAAAAAAAAAAAA
>NW_018020678.1:214873-218116 GCF_002006095.1 Pseudomyrmex gracilis | reverse complement strand
AAAAAAAAAAAAAAAAAACACGCTCTAAATCGATACGTTGCTTCTTAACACGCGAGAGACTTGACTTGATAAAAAAAGAAAATGAGATATAAATTGCACACACGTGTATATTCGAAAAACGACAAATTGGGATTTGTCTAGAATCTACTGCCAACTTGTTGCTACACCTCGTAAAGATTACGATCGAATAAAGACCCGTTCGTTCCCTAAACTGTCCCTCGCGATGGCTCTTCGGAGCGAAACGAGAGTGAGATACTGCAGCGAGGAGGTCTATATAAGAGAGTTAAGAAAGATTCTTAGATCTCTCACAGAAAACGTTGTTGATGTAATCCGCGAGAGAAGTTAAGGAGGGGAGAAACTGCGCGATTTTTCTCTCTCTCTCTCTCTCTTTATCCGCGGCAAAAATTACGATCCGCCGTAAAGTCTGTGAGAATCGCGATTTTCAAAGCATTTTAGGTCTGAAGCAGAGTTTTCTCTGTGCGTTATAGTAATACTCGAATTACATCTTGCTGTTAAACGTACGTTAAATGTACGTACGTTTTTTTTTTGTTTTTTTTTTTAATTTTAGTAATAGCTAACACATCGTTCACGTTCTCTTCAAATGAAGCGAAGGAAAAAATGAAAAATGAGTGGCGAGAAATAAAAATCGCGTTAGGAATTAATTAATTAATCACGGTGCGCGCGTTATATAAAAAAAAAAAAAACGGTCGAGCCGCATCCATTGTAAATGCGATCGAGATATGAAATAGACAAATGACGGTACGGACAAGTGACTGATACATTTTTCAAGCAATTATTTGTTTTTTACAAATTTTTGGACTATTCCACGCCGCAGGCTATTGCGCGCGCGCGCCTATCTCGCACGTATATTAGCAGTCGATAGTTTTCATATCTCGTTGTTACATTATTACCCTCACAAATATAATTCAACAAATTGTTGCGTTACTTCTAACGACCGGCCTCGAGCGAGATCTCTTTGACAAAAAACATTACGTCAAGTTGAAAAACTGCGTTTTTTCTCGAGTGCCGAGAGGAATACGCAACGCAAAGATTTTCAAGCGGGATTTAATGTTTCTTCCTGCGCGCAAGGTAGGTTAGGTTACAGAAGTTTCCGCGCGGAGCAATTTCTAAACGCAAAATTAATTCCAGCAGCGCCGCGGGACATGCGTTTCGTTTCAGCGGAAGCGCAGCAACGGCGCTCGCTTCGATTCGCGCGGTTTAAGCATGGATAGGCAAGAATAGCTGCGAGAAGCGTATTATTTGCGCGGATAAGCGCAAACGCGCGAGTGAATGCCCGTAATCTCCGTGGAAAAGTTTATTTTACCGACGGCGTGTTTTTTTTTTTTTTTTTTTTCTTGCGTTCTCTATTTCAATATCTCGCAAAAGTCGGCGAGCATAATTTTAGCGACGAGCTCTGTAAAATTTGATGTATCCTCTAATGATGCGAGAACTTCGTCATGACGCGTCGGATACTTTTGTTTTTCTTATCGCACAAATGGAGAACGGACTATTTGCACATGTAGCTTCGAAATGTACCAATTCGAACAGGCATTTCAATCAATTAAGGATTTGAATGTGTTATTCATGCTCTTATTCACCCGATGGTGATGCGATGTTTCTGATCGTGTTATTGGCGGTAGCCCCGCATCCATATTACGTCCAAATATAACAAACGGTCTGTTTGATGATCGAAATTTAAGCAGCTTTGATCATCGGGGTGAGAGTAGCTGCACGGAAATGGCGATTCTCACGCTTCTTCGCGTGTTGCGCAGTTTTGCAACAAAGTAACACACAGCGCGTGTATAAAATAAACGCACAATTCACGGTCTGAGTTTGTTGTTCGTCGAGACGAATAATTATATCGATCGCTCCTCCTGTAATGTATAAAATACTGATGTGTAAGATGACGTTGAAAGAATAAATATGAAAAAACGAGTGCGCAAAACTTTGCCCGAGACAATTTTCTTTTTTTTTATGCAATATTTTCAATACACATACACATCAAACGTAAGATATCTCTTCTATTTTCCTTGTTTTTTTTCCCCACGTATTTCCTTCTTTATTCGACGAAAAAAATGACGCACTGTAATATACGACCGACGTTTTTTTCGTAAAAAGGATTTACAGGTGACAGCGACGAGCGCAAAAATATCGCGTAAATTCTTCCTAGTACGAATGCGTCTAGCACTCGCGCGTCAGTAATGTACTCTGCGGTTGTTGTTGTTGGTGGTTTCACGCGTTTTTCCGTCGGCGTACTTAATTTCCCAGAGGCGAACCACCCATTTGGTTTTCGGTTAGCTGGCGATGTTCCAACGACGAAGAGGGAAGTGGCCGACTCTATCAGAGAAAAAGAGAAAGGGAGCACCGATACCCTTGGAACAAATCGCCCGATGTCGCGAAAAACCAAAAGTGTCCCTCGCGTAAGACCAATTAGATAGACAGATGCTAATTAGCGAACAAGTTTTTGACCTTAAAAGAATATAAAAAGACAGAAATTAGGAAGAATGGTTCAGACAAAAGTTACAGATATCTCGACAAGAGCTGTCAAAACAATTCTATGGTTCACCCTTCTATCTCGATTCGACAACTAACAATACTCGATTGAAAAGTTTGAAACTTTGAGAATTCCATAAGAGTGTCTTAGAACCTGACGAGACGAGATGTGAATCTCGTCCCGTCAAGATGTGAACTTGACAAATCAAGATGTGAAATGCGCGAATAAAACTTCTCTCGAGCTAATTGTTCCCTGAAAAACTGTTGCGAATAAACCTAATTAATTTAAACATACGCGTATATGTGTTTCCTACGTAATTATTATTTTGTAATTACTAGCACAACACAGGCGCACGCTACGCTATTATAATTTTTATTTTAACATGTGGTGTCAGCGAAGACAACCTGTCGTCGCGCGCGCGCGATAACAGCTAATTTATACGTCTTAAAAACCATATGAAAAATGTCACAAATAACGTACGAAAATCAAACTCAAAAATAAGTGAGCGAAACGAGTGAAAAAACAACACGTGACGAAAGCCACTTGATTTTACGTTAGTCACGTATATTTAAAAAACGAGACTAAAGTCACGTGACAGAAAGAAGTGGAAAAACAACATGTGACTAAAGTACCGTGACTGTACTGTAGTTACGTGTCTTTATAAACGTGACTAAAATAAGGTCACGTGACAAAAAAAATATATATATTATACATAATATTCTATATCTATATATAATATATATAATATA
>NW_018020678.1:208573-214228 GCF_002006095.1 Pseudomyrmex gracilis | reverse complement strand
TATATTATAGTATATATTATATATATTATATATAATATTATATATATTAGTATATATATTATAGTATATATTATATATATTATATATAATATATAGTGTGTGTGGTTTAGTCATATAACTGTAGTTACGTGGTGTTTTTTTCTCTTCCTTATGACGTGACTTTACTTTAGTCACGTTTTTAATTTTCTCCACGTATACAACAAACTGTCAAAATCGTTTTTCTGTCATCGTTTACTCTCGATTGACCGATTTCGACTCGACTCGATTAATCAACCACCAGTCGGCAACGCGGAAAAGAGGCAACAATAGATGCAATACATCCGACTCAAAAACAGGCAATTCGCCGTACACAAGGAATTTTTTTATGAAGGATAATAATTGCTCTCTGAAATGTGCGTGCAAACTATACGGAAGTTTAATCGCGTAGCGTATCGCCAGAAAAAAAAAAACTAGCAAACGACGCGATTACAAGGATAAGATTTCACGTACCGTTCGTCAATTTTTCGCTTTCAAAAACCGAGTGAGACTTCGTAAAACGAAATGTCGCATATAAAACCACGCAATTTCCACCGCGATAGATGATTTTAAATTTGAATTTTCACCGTCGTAGAGTTTTTTTTTTTGGACCGCGATCGTTTTCGCGAATATTTATACTCGCCATTTCTCACCGTTGAATGTCTGTCCGTCGTGAGGCCGAGAATGAAGCGGGCTTTCGCGCGATACCGGATCACGTTTCGATTTTCGTCCCGGTGATTTTCGCCTTATCCCAAAACGAGCGATTTATTCGGAAGGGTCTCTCTCTTTTCGCTCTGTGTGTGTGTGTGTGTGAATCGACTGCGGAATGGAACTTGTTTGTACAACGAACTGTATCGATTTCAGCGTGGGAGCATTAAAAGGGCCGGTCACGCACCAAATCAGATCGGTTCCCGCTCAGAAATCCGACGTTTGTGATCGCCGCGCTCTCAATATTGGACCGCTAATAATTGATAGATCATTGAGGCGGATAGTTTACAAGAATCTCGTCGGGATCGACGATTCGTGTATCGACCACTTGCTAGTCAAATATTAACTTCGGTCAAATTGCAGCGGATTTTCGATATTATTTACAGTGTAAACGTATCGCAGGTTCGAATTTACATAATGCTTTGCTCGAGATATCGAGAAAATTCTCTTAAGTCAAAAACCGCAGAAAAAGAAAAATAAATATCTCGCTTTGTTATCGAAATATGTAAAAAAAAAAAAAATCTTTTAATATTTGACGCACAAAATATTGCATTTTCTCTTTTGGTTTTCACCGAAAAAAAAATACGTTACGTATTAAACGAATCGTCGACGATTCGGAATTTTCACGTCGTTAATTCCGCACTAATCCAGATTCCGAGTTTGAGACAGTCGAATCTCGAAAAAAAAGTGCAGTAATAAGAATAATTTACGCGGATTTTCTTTGCGCGTTCATTCATTTGATATGAGCCGAGAATTAGCACGAGGATTTGGATTATTCACGACAAATGACACAATCAATAGTCGACTGGCAAATCAATTTGCGCGCGACGATCGTTGAGAAACAACAAGAGTTTTCCCGCTGGATTTGTGCAGCTTTGAACAAAACGCGCGCGTTCAAGTTGAACGTCGCAAAAATAAACGACGCTGCCAAGCATCGCCGACAAATAATTACAGCAAGATGCAAAGACGTTACTTACCGATTTAATAACAACTCGAGAACGTCGCGCCCGCAGACATCGTTAATATATATCTTCCTAACGCTACATTTGTCCATTTCTTAATAGCGTCGTCGATTTTTATCTCTCGCTATTCCTCGGCGTGTTGCATTACGTTTTAATGCCGCTATAAATGGCGCATCGCGAGAAGAAATGCGCAATTTAAATTGCCGCAATGATGAGCGGTACTTTGCTTGGGCGTCGATTTTAAAGAGCGCACCACGATCGACGAATACGACGAGCCGCATGATACAATAGCGGCCGCGCGCAATTCCCCGACTGATAAGAATCGATTTTATCTAGTGCAGCCGCGTGATGCGGAATACCAAATGCGTGTCCTCCGGTAGCGCCGATATAAAAAAAATTTTTTCAACGCTCGCGCTTTTGTCAGAGCGAAAGCAGCTTCATTCCCAGCCGAGCCGGCTACGCGGCAAAGCTGTTCTTTCGCGTCTCGATTCAGCGGAGATGTACATTTTGCAGTTAGCGCATCGGAACGCATCAAATCGATACACGCTTCAAATAATTGTGATACACACGTAGAGCAGTTCGTCTTTGTTTTTGTTTTTTTTTCTTTTTGTTTTTATTTAATATAGACTGTTTTTTCACGAAATGCTTGAAGAGTCACAAATGTTAATATTATATGTATAAAATATAAATAATAAACAATAAAGGATATTTTTAATTTGTTTCGAAATGTGTGTACATACGTAATGTATTTGACAAGTAAAATAATTAAAATCTTCCCAAGTGATCTCACGTAATTTTTTGTGTTTACTTGTTATGTTCGATATAAACCAAAGTGAAAATTACGTTGTAAAATATCGCGAGCAAAATATTGACAAAACAGCGCTCTAGTTGTTTTTAATTATCACAGTACTAACATTTTTCATATTGCTTTCTAAAACGCACAACACGGGGGAGACAGAGAGAGACCGCGCGCGACATTTTTTAAATATAAAAAAAAGAAACCCCTATATATATATTTTCCATTCGTTAGCGAGATATCCATTAGCGCGCGCTTGATGAAAAGTTCGATGGAATAAATAAATGTTGGCGGTTTGCGCTGACAGTGTATTAATTACACCGCTGCGAAGCGATTAAACTTGGGAGAAATGAAAAGCAGGCTTATCATATTCAAATAATTGAATTTGAATAGTGTGAACACGTAAACCGATGTTTTTACACGTAACCGATGATTTTTTGCATGTAACGGTATAAAAAACCTACATATAAATAACAAGTAAAACAATACAACACACTAAACAATTCAATTTCACCGGCGGAAATTTTATCAATTGGGCGCATCTCGTTCTCTTCAGAATTTTCTCACCGTGCTACATTATACAGAAATTAATATTTGTTTTGCGTAACGGAGATACGTAGCAAGGCCGAAAAAAAAAATACGCTCTTGCGGTCTTATCTGTATACTTGTAAAAGATGTATTTTTTTCAAAAATAAATAACTCTTCATTCGACATACACAGAGAAAATATATTTACTTCGATGTATGTCTTTCACAAATACATTGAAATAAAAGGAAAAAAATTGTACAACACAAATAATTAAACAAAAGAGATTTGTAGTTTTTAAAGAAACATTTTTTAAACAGGCAAATCTTGTTAAATCTCACGTATGTCCGAACTATTGGAGCTTCGCCCAAATCGGAAAATATTCTTGGCCTCTGTGATTTCTGTGCACTCGAAAAGATCGCGTCTCGTTACATAAACGCACAACCAATCCGCACGAGTGGACCGGCGGCGATACTCTCGGTACGAAGCGTATTAAGAATTGATTTGTAATGCACTCAAATGGTCGGAGGATTCAACGGATGTTTGGCACCGGGGCCACTTACAGCTTTCTCCCCTTTCCATCCCCCTATATGATTTCCCGCGACTATCGGAAATTTCGACCGCACGCCGCGGAGCTACATAATGTAAATCAAGGAGCAACTCAATGCACATGCACCGATTGCGCTCTATTCGACGCGCACATGATGGGTCTCCTTTATTGGTTAATACCCTCAAAGCGTTGTCGGTTAGACGCGTTCGGCCGTGATCACTTTTCCGATTCGCGGCCTTCGTCGTTAAATAATCTCGTCGATAAACGCTGGCTACGTAACAGTTTTTTTTTTTTTTAATCACGTTGTTTCAAAAATCATTCGGATTAAAACGATTTTCGAATCTTCGGTTGTTCGAAAAAATCATAACGAGAGAAGGAATTACTTTTCGAGAGAAAGGAGATTCAGGTCGTATGAAACATGAGTTGTTCTTTTTTTTTGTTTTTTATTTTTTATCTTTATTAAAAAGTAAAACATACTTTTATGTCAACCTAACCGCGTTTCTTTTCATAGTCTCGTATAGAAGGGAGGAAAAGGAAGCTGAGCATAAAAAAATAAAAAGTTTCCATCTAACCGTGGCATGTTTGCCTCCTTTGTTTGCTTCTTTTGCTATTCTGTCATCAAGATGGCAATTTTCTCTGCTTAACCGGCGATTCAATTTACAAGATGACATCCAATAACCGTATCCGCCCTTATTACCGCGGTCGGGATCAGACAGGGTGATATTTTTGACTTCGACAGGACCAATCCTCGTCAACGTATAATGTCGTTGCGGCAGAGAGGAACGTAAACTCGTGATGAACAGTGAGTTAACGACGACGCGTAAACGGGCTTGTTAAAGATAAAACCCGTTGAAGGGGTTGAAGCCCGTAAAAAAAAAAAAACCTCAACGTCTTTTTCTCAGTCGCAGAAACTTAAACTTCGCAATACTGAGTACTACAAAAAACAAAACAAAAAAAAAACCAATCATGTGTAAACTTTTTTCAACGCAAAAAAGCGGTAAAAATATAAAGTTGCACAAAAGACGTCCTGTGATTTCAAATTGCTGATTCCTTACATTTCTCCAGAAGATATTGTTAGATATTTATATTATATTTAAAAAAAGAAAAAGATATTTGTATCTATATATAAAATATCTAAAAGATATTTATATTAAATATGTGTTAAATATTTATGTTACATTTTGTAAAACGATACTGTCAAATATTTCAAAATATCTGCAGACATTTTCCGTAAGCGTTAAATAAGTAACGATATTTTTTTGTAAACGAAGCAAGAAAGAGGAACAAAATGTCAATATTCCTTCTTTTCGACTTTCTTTCCGAACTCTTTACGGAGATAGAGAGAGAGAGAGAGAGAGAGAGAGAGAGAGAGAGAGAGAGAGAGAGAGAGAGAGAGAGAGAGAGAGAGAGAGAGAGAGAATAAATAAATAAATAAATAAAACCAAAAACACATACATATTTGTATCAAATGTATAAATAACGAGAGAAACCAAAAATCTTTTTCCTTTCGCGTTTCCCTCTCTCTGCAATGTGGCATGCTATTGCTTCAAGCCTCACAACGGAGCACTTGCATTTATTTTTTATAAACGCATTCTTCAAAGGGTGTCTCAAAAGAAGTTTTTTTTACACACTTTCTTTATAGCATGAGTCTCTCTCTCTCTCTCTCTCTCTCTCTCTCTCTCTCTCTCTCTCTCTCTCTCCTTTTTTTTTTTTTATAAACGCCCGGCAGAACGACGTTCGTGAGAATGTGGTTGTAACAAAATAAACGTACACACACGCCTCTATACATTTCTCCCGGGAGCAGGTTTTTGATATTTGTCGTAGAGATGAGAATTCGCGACGCGCGTCGTTTCTCTGCGACGAAAAAAACCTCTTACTTCATTCTTATACAAACACAATTTAGTTCGAGATGTATCGCGAAATTTCGCAAAAAATCTCGGATTGACGCTGCTTTCCGGACGATGTCACTTGATCAAAGCACTTGTATGTTCAGCGAAGCGTTAATCCGAAAACCGTGTGCCGCGCAAAAGAGAACGAAAAGAGTAATCCTTTTATACAGTATATATGTAATGTGCATATATATATATATATATATATAT
>NW_018020678.1:199613-208532 GCF_002006095.1 Pseudomyrmex gracilis | reverse complement strand
ATATACACACACACACACACACACACAAACATGTATAGACAGTGTCCTACTGGGATCTCTTCTCTTGACCCTTTCACGAAAACTGATAATATGTCAGCCGTATGAAACCCAGCAGGCCATTTCAAATGGACGTGGGTGCGCGCTCGATGTATTCGATCTGCGGTGTGGATCAATGCGTCAAAGAGCCCACGGATTGGCGAGGCCTACAATAGCTTTTGCTCCGTATTTATCTCACGAAATCACATTTCTGCTCGATATTAACGTTAATGATGATCGTCGCAGAACTAGCTATCACGGCAATCAGCGATCGCTTTTGATGTCGTTAAAACCGAAGAGATCGTTATCGCAATAATCTCTCTCTCTCGATGTTCGCCTCTCTATCTTTATAATGCGGCACGTTAATGACAAGTGCGTATGTGCGCGCGCGCGCGCGCGAGAATAAAAACTAAATTTTAATAATTTGGAGTTACGCCCCCGCGAATTTAAACAACCTTTTAAAACCATCGCGTACATTCTGACTCGAACGGGAGAAAACATGTGGCTTTCAATGTATCGCAATGTCTGCGTGATAAATGAAAATCGCACGCGAAAACACCACATCCATAGAGTACGCGCGTGTGGATTATTCCCGTCATCTAAATTACAATTACAGAATTATACAATCAGCTCCGTTATTACCGGTTGTTGTCTCTTCTACTTTATAACTAACGAAGTACCAGATACCGAATATGCTGCTGCATATTCCGAATATCGCTCCGGGCAATTAATTATCATAATCAGCTTTGGTCGCTCTTCCATGTTCGATTTTCTCTCCATTGCCGTACAATGCGCCGTTACTGACGCGCGCAACGGAACAACAATGCGCCCTCCGTAAAACTATCGTATATCGCTTGCGCTTGTAATTTCATCGTAACGCAATAAAAATCTCATTTTAGTGCGAATAAATATAAGCGCGATTAGATGTGTGTGTGTGTGTGTGTGTGTTGAGACTGTCTCGATTTGAAATAATAAAATCTCACGTTTACTCGTTAACGATACGCGTGCGCGCGCGCGACGTTATTTCGTTAGCGACGGTAGTTTGCAAAGTTTGACGCACCCTCATCGTTATTTCGCGTGCCAAAACTTCGAGAGAACATCCTCATTTTCGCAAAACGGTATTTCCGGTGCGCGGTGGTTAACGTTATCTCAGTATCTGTATATTCTCTTTCTTGTTGCGCGAGAACGCGGCATTTGCCCGAATAACCGTCCGAAAATGTCTTGCCCGGAATATCTGTCCTACGGGACTTTTACGTTGTCGAGAAAGGACAGTTTGTGAAGCCGTTTTCGAGCTTCCGTGTGTCTGTGCGTTGTGTGACGCCATCTACACACGCGCTTCTCGGATTACACACGTTTAGTTATCGTTCAATATAGAGTATGTTCGTTTGCGCGCACACGGAGCTCTTAAATATAATATATTTCTTCATCTCGAAATCTCTCGCGTTTTCTTTTTTCGGGAAGGTCGGAGTTTTAATAGAACTGCCCTCACCGGGGCAGTTTAAAGGGATATTGTACCGAGCTGTAAAGCTGACGAGCTTATGTGCCGTGACGCGAAAAATACGGTTCGGCGCAATCCGTCGCGTTTTCCTCCACCACTCACACTCGCAGATACGTATAAAAAACGGTCTCACGCACACGAAGAATGTTACCGAAAATTCGCGTTTACAGCGTAACGGAATGTATCAAGTAGATCGACCTTTCGCGCGTGTGACGCATTTTACGTATCGCGCCTCTATAATCCTTTGACGCGCGTTAAGCCGTGAATTAATTCTTCGTAACAACGCGCCGCGCCCGGCGATGTGTGTTTCGCTCAATTTTGAACGCAGATGACTGGCAATTTTTCAAACGCTTGTCACACCTGGCGACGTCCCGCCAACGTCAAAATTACGGACGCGCGCGCGCGCGCGCGCACACGCCCGTTGACGTTTTCGTCAGAATAGGTATATCTCGCGGAATTTTTCCCGACGACCGCCGGTGAATGGCGCGCATATTTTTCTCGTCCCCGACTTTTCTTTCGAATTTTTTCATCTTTTTGCACGAATTCTCTTTCATCGGAACGTAAAAAATGACGGAGAAATGATAATGACATTAAAGTGTACGAAGTTCGCTGTTGTATCGAGAGAGAGAGAGAGAGAGAGAGAGAGAGACAGGGAGCAGAGAAACATGTCAGAAAGGAACGTTCTATCTCTCTCTCTCCCTCTCGAAGATAAAGTGGATGTGTGCATCGGGCTTTCTCCGCGTTGCATCAACGAAGCCTTAATCCTATTTGCCGAGCCGAGGCTGAACAAATCCGACGGACTAACCGAAGACACGACCGACCGAATAATACCCGATGCAACCGTGTGCAGCGCGTTTGCGTTTCTATCGAACTAACAGGAATCCTGCACCACCTCCCGTGTATACGTAGCAACGGGTGCAATAATAGCATCTGGTGAGAATGCTGTCACCGCCATCCTGAATTCCCGTCTTTATGAGCCTCGCTTTACCTTATCCTTCCTTGCACATTCTACACACACACACACACACACATACCCCACGTACACGCGGTGTTCGATATCTACTCTCGCAACTTTGCGAAATATAATCGAGTTTGCGAGAAAAATACCTTTTAACCTGAAATTTTTTAACAAGCCATAGCTGCCGAAAGATTGCGAGCGCTGTTCGTGACAAAAACCAGCACAAAGAATATTCCTTTCCACAGTTTGCAGAATAAATGGAACGCGACCGCGCTGTTCGAAAATAAAATAAAAAAAAAAAACGCGCTTTGAAATTTTCGGCTTGAGAAAATCGCGAATTTTTGTTAATTTTTTCTCTCTCGTTAAACAAACGACAAATTTCGTCAAATGTTTTCCGTGTGTACAATCGCGAGACAAATTTGCGAGAGATCGTTTCTCGGAAACGATCGGCGCACTTTGTCGTCAACGCTACGTGAACGTCACTGGAGCGTTGAGGTGCAAAGCGAAGTTCGTCGTGAACAAGATCAGGAAGCGTGTTGAATCCCTACTCGATGCCATTATTGCGTCCGCTTGTACGCATCCACTCATGCGGCTCTCCACAAGGCACAACGCGCGATCCCCGCACCGGTCTTCCACGCGCAAACATACGCACACACGCGCACGCACGCGCGTGATCGCGGCACAAAGCCGCCGCGGCGGCTAACGACAATGGCGACACACACCGGCCGGACGGAATTTAGATACGTTAATGACATTGTTCGAATCCCGCGGCGAACAATTCGACTGAGCAGCCGAGCGCTCCTGGCTCTTGCGAATGCCATCGGCTTCGTTATTACGTAGTCGGGGAAATCCGTCGACGGAGAATGACGGCGCGTTGTTCATTCGCGTTCATTGGAGCGTTCGTTACTAGGATTGACTGCACTCATCGTCGACATGTTATCGCACACGTGTGCTGACCGGTGCGCGAACAAAGGGCTCTCTTACTCTATGGCGAAAATGAGGAAAACACAAAATTAGAACAAATAGCGAAAATAAAAACGCACGACTTTTTTTTTACACTTTGTCGCGCGATTTTTTGTCTTTGGAAGAGATGTGAAGTGTGTGACACACGACAATGTGTCGAGGTATTTATTGTCGCCTCTCTTTCTCGAGCGAAACCGATTGCGGTTTCTTCTTCCGTGACTCGTTTTCGCGAAGCTGTCGCTGTGAAAATATCGTGTTTTTCACGACGCATAAACACGACTGAAAAGCTTATTTTCAAAACTTACAAAGTCGATTATTTGATCAAGAGAACTAAAAATCTCGAAATATATATCGTTTAAAAATAAAATTTACTAAAAATACATAAACAAAAACGCAGGCGCTTGTTTTTCGTCAGCTTCAATTTCGCTGCGGAATATTTTATCTTCGAAAAATCGTCGCGATATTCACCGCGTGTTTATTTTCATAGAGCGAATTTGCAAGAATAATGTTTGTCCCGCTTCATGCATCAAATCAATGTCAATAACGGGTCAATTGATGCCGCGTGGGCCAGTGACATCATGAGCGCGCAGTGGATAATGAGTTACGAGCTCATTGAGACGCATAGCAATGAGATCGTTACGTCATCAGGTTTATGATTGCGCGATATGATCGCCATCGATGCTACCTCCACTTCTTCACCTCTTGCGTCACTATCGCTGTATATATTAGGTCTACCGGAAAGTTCTGTCCGTTTTTGGAATAAAACAAAATACAAATTTTTCTTACCGTCAATAAACTTTATTAAATAATATAATTGCCATTATTATTAATGATTTCTTTTGCCAGCATGAGGGCAATTTGTATATCCCATTTTTGAAAAATTCAGAAAAATTTGTATTTTGTTTTATTCCAAAAACGGACAGAACTTTCCGGTAAACCTAATATATAGTTAACATTTACAAGATATATGCAATTTTTCTAAAGAATTTTATAACCGAATATTCATTTTCCCAACGTGTTCTTTTTTTCGCGAGAATTTTTTAGACTGACTGTGAGTTTTAAATACGCGACGAGCGTCGACGATCTTTCCGCGAGCGTCTAACCAGAAACAATCGTTTCGGCCAAAAGCAACGAGAGAAGCGAGCGAGAGAGAGAGAGAGAAAAAAAAGAGAAAACGAGCCGTGGCAGTTTCAGCTGCGGTTTCGACCGGCACTTATTGCTCGTGTTATGCGCGCGAGACGTGAATTTCGAGAGATCGCGCGAGAATACACGCGCGAGAAAAATCGATAGCCCGTGACCCCTCGCGGCCACGAATCGTTGACATTTTAATGGTCCATGCCGAGCCGGAATTTCACAACGGGCTCCTCTTTCCCTACGGTCGGGATTGAATCCTGATATCCGGAATGTGGGTGGCTCTGCTCGCGCGCGTTCTTCATCGCCGATGAGAAAGCGGCGACCCGGAGGGTTCTCATCGTAATTGATCGGTCGTCTATTTTCCGGTGAGGGTTATTATGTGCCCTCGACTAGCCCTGACATCGTGGGACTTCAAAGGCCGCAGCCAATTTCCATTAGCGCTTTTAATTAATTAACGACCGTCGGCCGCAGTGAATTAATGCGTTCTCTCTCACCTGCAACGCTGAAAAATTGATTTCGCGTTCGTCGATTATAAACGACGATCGCGGATCAATCGACAGGTTAGGAGAACTTCGAACCGCGATTCCAATTTCCGCCGCGCGCTCGTTGAATGAAATGACTGAATTTCGCGATGTGTGTATTTTGTTACACACGCAACGCGCGTTTCCACGCCAGAAACTACCAACTCGGTCTGTTGTATTGCTCGCGCGTTTTTAGCGGAAAACGAGAGACAGTGCGCAAAACAGTGCTGCTCGCTCATCTCATCCGATACGTAGTGAAGTTCGCGCGACGCGTTGTCAGAATTTTATCGGTGCCGCATGCCAAAATAAAACGTAACGATCGGCCGAGCGTCGCGCGCACCGATGACAATCGTCGGGCATTAAATCTCCGCAACGAGCGACTGTTCGCGAAAATGACGATAACGGATATTGACGAAGAGAGTTTCCTGCCACGCGCGGAACGATCGCATAAACGCGCGCGCGCGCGCACGCGAGATCATCTCGTTAAAATCATCGATGAACCCGATTCTCATCGATTGGTGTTACGATCTCGCATGTGTAACCGGAACACGTGTGTAACCTAACTATCGCACTTTGTACAGCGTCTCGTGTCGTTTATCGAAATCACGAGCACGTGTCGCACCGGCAAGTGCTTTATGGTCCAGCGTCGCTTTAGGGGGGATTTTTTTTGTTCACCCGCGAGATCTCCGGACTGTCCGTCGGATAAAGCTCAATCAATTCGTGCGCTCTCCTAAAAAAAATATGCGTGCGCGTTGCAAAGCTGTCGCTGTTTTTTTTTTCTTTTTTTTTTTTTTTTTTTGAGGAGAGACAATCTCAAATAATTTCGAAACCTCCGTTGTTTTCGATATTTGTTGTTTATCCTTACGATAAAATATACTATTAAAAATACAGGAAATTTTTAATAACAGCGGACAAAAATAAAACAAAGTGTTTCGCGATATTTCTCTGGTTCGCGAAATTACGTTAAATGCGTAGTTAATTTTTTTTTTTTTTTTTTTTTTTTTTTTTTTTACTAACTTTGTTCTTTTTTCGAATCTATTTTATATTTCATATTCACTGTATCCAAAATATTTTCAATTTACGACGATAAAATGAAATATCGTCGTTTGCACGCGATACAACTTCAGCTGATCCATTATACACAATGCTCGGTAAAATAAAATAAAAATAACCGTGCGTAAGTTTGAAAAATCGTAAATAAATCGTCGCAGTAACTGAATAAATATACGGTAACGCTGATAGCGTTCGCGCAAACACAAATACGGAGAAAACAAACGACAGAGAGAGAGAGAGAGAGTATAATGTGATAAACATAATCCAAGTAGATGACCGATGAAGAGGCTGTAACTACGTTGTGACAGCTTCGGGAGAGCGAACATTTAGCGGCTTATCGGCAAAATAGCGTCGGGCGATCGGCGCCGACGGAAGATATCAGCAATCGCGCGTCTGTGCGCTATGAATTAATCATAAAACTCCGCGAACCGAACGCGCGCGCGCGCGCGCGCGTCGTCGTCTCATCGCGGATGTCTGGATTGCCGTGCGATTCCACTACCGTTACTACTGGCAGTAGCCTTCCTGCGGCGCGAGCCAGCCGTGTCGCAGTAGCGAGAGCCCGTTATCGGTCATCCGGCAGCCAGTGGTAATGGGGCCGACACTTCGACCGAAAGAGCTCTCGCATCCGATCATTCGCTATGATTGAGGCGTAAATGGGAGACGATAATACACGTACGAGAATCTTCCTCGGGAATATTCCCCGTTCGTATATAGATATGCCCGATTCGCGCACTTTCGCGCGTTAATTTCGCGAAAGAAAATTCACGTGTCGTTTAACTTCCTTCTTGAGTAGCGTTACAGAGTGAACTATTTCAATCTCTCTTTTCTGTATACGAAAGAGTGAATTTTAAGCTCAAGAATGTGTACAACAAGAAGAAGGCAGCTGTTCCGCGAGTTGATAAATTATCCGAGAGTAGACGGCGAGTCTCTTCGTCTTAATTAGATGTAATAAGATTCAAACAAATCGGGCAAGTTGAAGAAGCGCTGCTGCTGGCGAACGGGACGCCGCTGAACTTAATGTTGCAAGGAATGCGACGCCATTCGGTCGGACGCACATCCTCCCTCCCACCACCTTCCTCCCCGTCTGTCCCACCCCGGGTTCTGTGCCCGGAATTACAACGCGCTAACGTCATCGGTAACTATGTCTAAGTATCGCCAGCATAAATTCCGAATTAGCGAGGGAGCGCGCGGTATAAATCCCGGATTAGAGCCGGGCAAGTAGTCGGGAGTAACTTTGGAGAGACTTGGTCGAGGCGAACGAGAGTTGGCGAAAGAAAAATCCGATTGCGAGAGAGAGTAAGAGAGAGATGGAGATAGAAGCGCGCATTCCTTGGGCACCAGCCAGGAGCGTCGCGACGCCAAGAGAACGCGAGAGAGGAGAGATCCGAGTAATTCATAATTCTAATCGCCAGACCGTGGCGTAGTAGACGCGATATTCTCCTTAACGTCGAACCGAAAGGAATGCGACATTATCGATCACCACCCCGTTTTCGGAGAAATATGAGAAAGCATTCAATTACTACATTTGTCTCTTTTCGGTTTGGTCTATTCTTCTTCTTACTCGCTCGAATAACAATTCGAATAAAACTAACGAGAACAAATCCATCGAAAATACTGTTTGTACAATTTTGTCACGAAGAAAAATACACGTTGCACGTTTGTTTGTTTGGGTTTTTAATAGTTTCTTTTTTAATACATCTCTATTTGTAATCGCATCAAAACTTGGTCAAAATTTGCGCAACACTAGAAGTGTAATTGAAAAATCGCGAAACATGATGTTATTGATGAAACTTGAAAGGACTTTGATGCGAAACACGCAAATGTTTTGCGATCTGAACCGAATTCGCGTGTACGATGCGCATTGCAAATGTGCATCTGCAAATAAAATAATTTTGATTGTTTAAAAATAGATTCTCGATTTTTCATCACGGCAAATGTTGTAGCGAAAGAGAACGGATTGCAATTAATTGAGTAAACATGCAAATGCTCTCACAACACAAACACCCGAAAATTCGGTGTGATCTCTGGATGTAAAATGTGTGCAGCAGCGCTCTTTCTCTTATATATATATATATATAGTGTTGCGTTTTTAATGTTATCGATATAGACTCTCTCTTATCTGCCTTGAACAATGCGCGGACGATGTTCCGAAAAATATATTGTTTAACTACATCACGGTTGTGGTGTAACATCTGTTAAGTTTCTATCTCTCTGTGTTTGCGCAAAGTATACACACACGAAAGCTACACAAAACGCTAAAACGTCGCAAAAATGAAGAAACAGAATTTAAATTGACAACATTCTCGCGAAAAATAAAATTTCAACGTGTAACTTTTCCCATTACGAGAATATGTGATTCGGTTTCTTTCTTTCTTTCTTTCTTTTTTTTTTTTTTTTTTTGCATTTTGTCTTGGTGAAAATTGAAATAATTGCAATTAACTAATTAACAGAAAAACGCGAGATGAAAACAAACGCACATTTTCTTTCCAGGCATTTTTCTTCGCGCACAAAGAACATCTTCTTGTAAATTCGTTTTTATCAAAGGGCAAGAGAAAAAAAATCTTCTTTTCACAATAACCATTATTATCCCCTTCGAGCACTAATGACGCAAAAAATGTGCATGTAACGTATAGTGTAGCGCGCTGCTACTCAACCAAGAGCTCCCCCTAATGGTACAAGAAAAGCAAGTTGTTTTCGTAATATTCCTTTTGTGTCATAGACGGTCGGACGCAGAAGGGAGAGAAGAGAGAGAGAGA
>NW_018020678.1:193957-199598 GCF_002006095.1 Pseudomyrmex gracilis | reverse complement strand
AGAGAGAGAGAGAGAGAGAGAGAGAGAGAGAGAGAGAGAAAGACAAGTCTATACAGCACCTTTATGCGGTCATATACGAGGTTTCTAGATGCACCTGCTGTCGTTATCTTAAAGATAAAACGTTGTAAAATATTCTTTCACGTCACGAGCACATCTCGGAAGGAATTCCTTTCTCGCGCGACAAAGAAACAAGCAAGAGAAAAGGGAGCATCGCGATTCTTCATGCCGTTGTTTCCTTTTTACGGCTCTTTTGACGAAAACTATATTTTATTACAAAAACAAATAAGTTTGAACAACAAGTTTTTTTTCTCACCAAATCAAATATCCGTCACGGAAAAATGTTTACTCCGCGCAAAGTGTTCTTTTCATCGCATGTGACCGATCCCCCGTGTGTTTTCTCTATTTCGCGCGCGAATTCGTTTAAACAATCGAAGCGGCGCGTATTTCAACGTATACGTACGTACGTACACACGCGAGCGTAACACACGCCCGGGACAGAGGATCGAGGAGAGAAAATCATCCGATCTATCGCCGATAATCCCCGCCCCCCGCTCCTCTCGTGTGATCGCAGAAGGTAAACCCTCCCCCCTTGTGTGATTCGACAGAAACGCCATTTAATTAATGGTCAATACCGCGGATCTCGCGGGCGGGATTACCGCCGCATGGCGTTTGACGGTGTCAAGTTGACACGAAGAGAGATATAGAGACGTGTTCGCGAGACGAGAGATGTTCGATGGCGCATAGTTTTTAAAAAATTCAATTCAATATGTGTGCGGACGAGACAAAATGAATTGCGAGCAAAGACAGTGGCGCTCGTTTCTCTCTGCAGCTACGTAGAGATCCGTCGCATTTTTAATTTCGCAACAGTAGCGGACACGCAATAAATACAAAGTGTCTAAATTAATTGAAATCGCCAGTTCTGTAAAAAAAAAAAAACAAAAAAACAAAAAAACAAAAATAAAACAGATCTCTCGTGGTTGTTCGTAAAAATTTTTTTAACTTTACTTTATGTTACAAAAGAACGAAGAGGAATGGCATGGTATAATCGCTACGTGAATATCTCGGAGACGGGCGCGAGGGAGATCGTCGTTCTCCCTCTAAACTACCCGCGCGAAATCCGTTACGTTGCACGTAAGGCGTAATGCGCTTAATTTATAAGAATGAGGCGGACGGGAAATCGCGGGGGAGGAGAAAAAAAAACTCCGCGCGACATTAATAGCGCATAATTTCACACAGAATATTAGAGACATAGCTCGCGCCAGATGCCGCTCCTAATATTCCGCGGTACCATTGTGTTTTCTTTTTTGCGTGAAGGGAGAAAAATTAATAAAACAGAAGTTTTAACGAAGAAAAATATCAGCAGACGAAAAAACTTTTAATTACTTCTAATGAGAAAATTTCCAGTTTCTCGTCCTCTGTTTCGGAGGTGGCGCGTATCGCGGTAAGTTTAATCGATATATACGCTCTTTTCGTTCGCGCGCCCCGAGAGAAGGCCACTTCCTTCGCGTTTCTTCGACCTCTCACTCGGAAATTCTCACGCGACGCCGGTTTTACATAGTTTAATCGGGGAAAACTTTAATTTTAGGTTTCGGTTTAATTAATTTAGCGAACATATCAATCAACGCGATACACCGCGCAAGTCGAGTGAATTTCGACGAAACGAGAGCGATTACCTTGTTGCCGATGTAATCAGCCAAGAATACGTGCGATCAACCATACATTGTAAAAAAATGTTTAACACCGGATTAACGATCGCGACGAACATCGTTATTTAAACTTATACGAGATCGGCGCGTCTCGTACGGCGATCGCGCAATAAACACAAATCTCTCGCGCGCGTGTTGTCACGACGTTACTCGATCGGTGACTCTCCAGGAGAGCAATACGTATCCGGAAACCATTTTGACCAACCGTACTACCACCACCGTATCCAATCTGTCCGATTTCCCAGACTCTCCTCTCCGTAGGAGAGAGCATCGGCAGATCGGGAGGACGAACCGGCGATTTCTCCGAGACCGATTACCGGCTGGCGCGTCTGTTGGCAGATAGCGCGCGCGCGTAGTTTCTCTTCGGAAATCCAGATGGTCCGTCCAGGACTATAACTCAGGATTTCACGTGCGCCGGTAGCAGCAACTACCGTGGACCGTTGGCGGAGAGATGCACAGTGAGAGACACATGTGTGTATACGTGTGTGAATGTGCGTCGACGCATACAAAGGAGCAGGATGAAAGGACGAGGGGTGGGAAAGGAGGGTAGGCGTAAGGGAGATATGGTTAGAGCGGTAATGTATGCAATTGGACCGAGCGGCGTGCACGACGGACGGTTGTTGGTCGGTTATGGGTGGCGGCGTCAGGGTGCGCGCGGTGGTGGTTCCGTATAGAGAACGAGGGATGGCGAAGGGCATGGCGTACAAAAGGGGTCGCGGCCGCATACAATCGCAGAATCCCGCGTGGCGCGCGACCGCGCCGGGTATTATATGGTGTTTAGTTTGCCATGGTGCTCGTGCGACGTTCTCGCGCGCACCGTGGTTTAACTTCTCTCTTGTGCGCTCATGATCGCGTCGAATTAACTCGGTCGCGTCTGCTGTGCAGCGACCGGACGACATTAATCCACGCATGTGACGGACTTCAACGCGGCGAAATGAACGAAAATTTAAAATCGGACGCAGATGCGCGCCCGGCGGTGAATATATGAGAATTATTTTCGCGAGTTTTTCTCGCGTTGTCGCTTCTGTTGTCGCGCGACAATCGAGACAATCGTTATCGGGGATTATTATACAACAAAGTGGGAGAATAACTGACTTTCTCAATATTTATTAACTTCGCGCGTATTTCGCAACGTCGAAAATGTTTTTATTTTCCGCTATTTCTATCTATCTTGAACTTGAAATAAAACTCCGCGCGCGTTTTACGCGCGGTCGCAATCCTCACGCGAAAACACGCGCAAACTTTAAATACATACAACCGGAGATATCAAAGTGATTTACCGAGTGACGCGCGTAGATTTTAAGGCAAATCCCTGGGAAAAAGAAAAAAAAAAACCGCGCGAAATAAATCCCGTGTAACCTCGACGCGGTCTGCGCGTTCGTAACAAATTAGCAGCTTACTTTTACTGAAACGCAACGTGGGATTACACCAAATGTATATATGTGAAAACTTTGCCCCGTAAACTAAAAACACATCATCGTGCGCAGAGAATTAAACTTGGCGCGCTACTTCGACCTCGGCCGCTTTAATCTATTCGCGGCTTATCCGAATTGCATCCGGCCGGAATGTGCGTTGCGAGCTGCAGCAGCAGCAGCAGGTTTCGGAAATTTCGGCTACAGGTTCTTGTAATTACTAATCTTTGGAAGTTCACGGAGCGGCAAGTTTCCCAACGCGCGCACAGCAGGATCGTCTGACAAACGGGTTCCTCACGCGGATTGACGAAAGAGGCGGATAACAAACGAGAGAGACAGAGAGAGAGAGAGAGAGAGGAATGTTTATCGACTGTTCGCGCTGTTCATTCCCGCTCGACAATCCCCGAACAAGTTTCTTTTGTGACGATCTTTCTCTCTTGCTCTGCGTACACACGATTTTCTCTTTTGAAACATTGAATTATGTCTCTCGAGATTCTTGGGCAAGAAAAACTGACAATTTCTTTTCGGGAATGTACACCCGCGACTTTGAAGCGCACAAAACGAACAGTCGAAAACGTACAACAGTCACGCGAAATGTAAATTCGAGGCACTTGTTGAAACATAAATTACTTGCAATTTACTCGCAAAGGGAGAATAATTATCGCGACGAGCGAGAAGTAGGAGGAGAAGACGAAGGACCAGGAACGGCGCGCTTCTCACTCTTTGTTAACGTTAATATCAGAGTTCGCGCAGTCCATCGTTGAGTTTATTGTGAGCGCATCAGACATGCAAAGTCAGAAATTACCTACTCGTAAGACTCGAGCCGGGGAACAATTACATCGCGCCGCTCTAATCCTCATTTGCATGCATATGTTTGCGGAGAGAAAGGTGCCGCCGCGTCGCGTCGTCAGCACAGCAATTATTACACCATCGGATTTGGCCGCGTCGCGATTTTAATTAAGTTAACATGTCTCTCTCCTCCTACTAATTCTCATTCTCTGATGTTTTATCGTCAATTTTCAAATATATATTCCGCGTTATAATAATCCTTTTAACGAATGCTAATATACACTTCTATCGACGCCGCACTTTCGTCTATTTTACGGCAAACGTTTCTCGGAAAAAAATCGCACACACACACACACACACACACACTTACCTTCTGATAATTGAGAGCGAGCAGCAGGTACTTCCTGTCGGCGGACAACTGGTGATCAAAACTCGACTGCAGAACCTGTGAGAGAACACAACAATCAAATTAATCCACACATCAAATTACTAAACGCACATACGCCACTGCAACATGTATGTGAGAGAGAGAGAGAGAGAGAGAGTATAATTCAGTCAAGTGTTTATCGTGTCTATAAATTATAACGAAATAACACGCTCACGAACGTTTAATGAAAACTGATATTCATAGTGTATTTTATACACCGCTTCATTGAACAAGCAAGAGCCTCTCTTTCTCTCAGAGGCGCGCGACACAAAACGATTATCTTTCAAATATGTATGATTCTCGCTTAGCATTTAATGAGAGCGCGGCGAAATTGCCGCATCAACGCGCAAACGATTAAAACAAGCGCGTTTGCTCGTTATAAAAAGTGCGACGCAAAAGACAATTGCTATTTTTACGGGTCGATGTTGTGTGAAAGCGTACACGTTACAACTAATTGCAAGAAAAAAAAAATAAATAAATAAATAAAAACCAACCATGACGAGAAAACTCGTCGGTCGCGTGTCAAGCTGCGATAATCGCGACACCGAAGTCCGTGCCGGTCCGAGACGCGGTGCAGGTCGTGTATATAGAGCTTATCGCTTATTACGCTTATAAAACGAGTTGTTAGCGGGGGGAGACTGCGGGAATTGACTGCGCGGGACGACCGCGCGGAAAGAGGCCTTTACGCTACCGCGACGATCCGGAACGGTTTGTCGAAATCACGACGAGTAAATTACGATCACGTGCGAGCGAGCGACACGGGTTGTCGAGGTTTGTTGAATGAGCGGCGGCGACGACGACGACGACGACGACAACGACAACGACTACTACTACTACTACTACTACTACTACTACTACTACTACTACTACTACTACGACAGCGACGACCCCTCTAATGGGATGACCATCGTTAAGCGAAGTCGCGAGTTCCAACGAGACAGTCGTTTTCGAGTTGAATGCTGAACGATCGAGCTGACGATCTCTGCACCAGTTAACTAACCTGTCGCAATCATAATGCGGTAACTGGCGCGCCAACAACTGTTATTACTACTTTAATACACGGAGTTTATTCGCGTGACCGATCGTCAGAACACCTGACGGATCGTCGTCGACTCCGCTCTATTCTTCGCGTCTGCTGCGCATCTTTCACGGTTTACATTTAAAAAAAAAATATCTTATCGCGGATAACAATCGATTCTGCAAATTTCTCACAACAACGTGTCATTTTGAAGTTTCTCATCGTTCGTAGAAAAACAAAATTTGATTTTCAGTTGTTTCTCAATTAATCGAAAAAAAAAAAAAAAAAA
>NW_018020678.1:158104-193937 GCF_002006095.1 Pseudomyrmex gracilis | reverse complement strand
AAAAAAAAAAAAAAAAGAAGATCGCGTACAATATTGGCATAAAAACAAGGTGACACTGACAGTTTTATTATGTTACGCGGATAAAGTTATGATTCTATTAGCAACTTTCCGAACTAATTTTGAAGTATTCCGCCGGGACAGCTTGACACGTGCGCGATAAACTTGTTACTCGTCGAAACAAACAAAATTTTTACACTCACACATATCGCAATACGCATCTTCGAGCGTAAAAATTCAAAGACCAATCTCGTCGTCTCGTCGAGATAACGAAACCGAACGACGTGCGTTGAAATTTTATTTTCAAATTGTTCCCTCCTCACTTTTCTACCGAGAGTTGATAAGCGGAAAATTTCTCGAAGGCGATCTTTTTTTTTTTTTTGTTTTTCTTTGAGCAAGCGCCGCCGCCTTTTTCGCAACAATCCCAGCTTTTGCTTGTTTCGAATGCAATTTGTGAAAATTCCGAGAGTTTACGGGTCATAAACTCTCTAATAGCTTTCAGACTAACAGCGAGAGAACGCTCTGATAAGATTCGTCAGAAACTGCGAAAGAAAAGGTCAGATTGCGCTTTCGAAACACTTTCCGAGAGATTTCGAGTAACATAACGAAGAGAAGACTTCATTTACACTCGAGTGCGAGGTGAGGAAAAGAGACGCGCAAGTTCAACGCTAAAAATAAAGTTTCGGAGAAGCGCGTCTCTACGTCTCTGTCGTGTGCCGTTGGCCGTTTTCCCTTTAGCACATTTTCCCTCGGTCTGCTTAATTGATAGAATCAGCTTACTTCGTCTGCTAATCACAGCAGCTGACGAGAGGAATGAGATTTTCGTTCGGACAAGAGAACCGCGCGTGCGCTCTCTTTCTCTCTCTCTTG
Source organism: Pseudomyrmex gracilis (assembly GCF_002006095.1). NCBI lineage: Eukaryota > Metazoa > Arthropoda > Insecta > Hymenoptera > Formicidae > Pseudomyrmex > Pseudomyrmex gracilis. The sequence continues at coordinate 193,070 of NW_018020678.1, read as the reverse complement.
CGCTCTTTATAACATTTTCCCATTTATAAAATGTAATTTTCGAGAAAAATTACGTTTCCTTCGAACAACCATGTACATGCAAAAAGAGATCTCTCACCGCGAGATCGCTTTGATCAAAAGAAAGAACTTTGATGACGACAAAAATTTTTTTTACACCGTTGAAGTAAAAATTATCACGTCGAAAAAAAGAATGCTTCCGTGCGATACAAACCGCGCGAATAAATCACGCGAGTTCTGCCAAAGGCATATGTTAAATCTCGAAGAGATGGCTATCGCATTACAGATGTCGTAGTAATGAATCATTTTACAACGAGAGAGAGAGAGAGAGAGAGAGATTTCGCGCACGAACGAGAGATCGTCGACGATAGATTGCACGCGTCAGAACGTGAAAGATAACGAGCAATTACCGTACCGCCGGCGATCCTCTTCGGCTGCGGGAATATAACGATGGCGCGTCGCCGATGCGTGCAGAGTAGGGAGAGGTTTGCATCGCAAACGAGAAATAATAATTTCTCGCTCGTCCCCTCTTTTCCGATTTCGCGAAACTGCTTTCGCATTCGATCCGCGCCCGCTCTTCTCTCTCTCTTCCGGTTTTTCCGCGTACACGTATTATACGCGCGGTCCGGAACAATTTAATTGATCTCGGGGATATATACACACATATAAATTAGAACGAAAAAGAAACACGCGGTAGAGAGAACGGTAGAGGGAGAAGGGTGACACGTACGAGAGATATGGCGCTTTCGTTGCATTCGGCGCATTTCGGTCGTTATCTGCGATTTCGGAAGTAAAGCGCGCCGACGCGACGCCGGGAACCGAGCAATTAATTCGTATTCCCGACTATAGTCGTCCCGCGGTTTCTATTTAATTGCACGCATGTTAATGCAATATAACCGCATACACACACACACACACACACACGCCAAAGCGAGAAAGAGAGGTATGCGCGCGCAAAAATATTTTCGGTGCGAAATACACACATTTTCCAAATTGCATTTTCCAGTGGAAAACACACGAGTAGCGCATTAATTCGCCAGGTGACTGATGACGATAAATTATTAAATTTCGTATTTTGAATACCAACAATTATGTACCGCGCGTAACATAATCACCGCCGGCGCGCTCGGTGCGGTATTTTTCGTTCGTCTAATTAATACCTCATTAATCGCAAATTTCGCTTCGAGCGCGAACTTTAATTTACATTTCCCTCTCTCTCTCTCTCTCTCTTTCTCTCTCTGTTATTATTACTGTCAATAACATTGTTATACAAAAACATGTGTGACAGCGTGAGAAAAAAAGAGAGGGTGACAAAAATTCTTTTCGATTTCATGCAAACTTTTGAAGAACTCGGGAGAGAGAGAGAGAGGGAAGGAGACTTTTATACACCTGACGTGTGCAAAAAAAGGGACGAGTGTAGAAAACTTACGGGATTGTTCGAGTCCAAGAGAATTCTGGATGTGGTCGAGCTGGCATTGAAGATCAGCAAATTGCCACTTTCGTCCCGGTAGAGGATCTCGTCTCCTGCAACAAAAGAGAACAAGCGAGCGTGCGTTAGTTAATTTTAAATTTAATACACCCCGCTCGTGCGGATTTAAATATCATTATCGCGTACGTATCGCGTTCGTTTCTCGTTATTTCGCGCGTCACGCTAAAAAAGTTTTTGCTCTTATATATCAAAAGTCCTTTTTTTTTTTTTTTCAACCACGAATTGCGGGAAACCATCGCGCGCAGTTCTGTCTTCTCTCCATTAGAGAGATCGTGAGAAAAAATACAACTCCGGTAATGATGATAGATTAATTGCCCTCACATCTCGTCTCGAGCTGCTTTTGCGCGCGCCTCGCCGGCACGAAAGACGAACGTGCACTTTCCTTCGAATCGAGACGAAAATTAAAAGAAGACACGAGCATGGAAATAGAGAGAAAGAGAGAGAGAAAGAGAGCGCGAGAGAAAAGGCAAGAGTAAATTTCAAGAGAGGCTGTCCTTCTCGAAAACCGGTTTTTCCGAGTCGACAGTTCGCCATTTCATCAATCTTGGCCCGAGAGACCGAGCCCGAGTAAAGATCCATCGGAATAAAAAGCGTTCGGTTTAGATCGCGATAGAGCGAGTGTGTAAGAAATATTTTTATCGGAGTATGAGAACAGAAAGAAAAAGAGAGAGACAAGACTTACGCAAGAATTTCCGCGCAGCGCAAACACGCCAGCAACCGATCGCTCAACCGATTTTTTATCGCGAAACACGAGAAGAAAAAAAAAACAAGAAGGTAAATGCGCCGTGGCGAGAGAGAGAGAGAGAGAGAGAGAACCGTGAGGAGAATAATCGTCTCTCGCGAAAAATTTCTTCTAATTGCCCATCGCTCAGGCATTTAATAACGAAGCAAGTCCGGACGCGAAACCGGCGCGATTATTTATTCAGCGATACTTGCGAGGGTATATCTGTTTGAATTAGATGTTTCTCGACAATCAGCGAAAACTGCGAGCAAACGTAAAAAAAACTCGCGAAACCGTATACTTTATCGAAATATCAAACAAAGCGAACCGAAGAGCGTATTCTCTTCGCTATTCGCGATAATAGCGAGTCCCGCGCTTAGTTTTATTTAAATAACACGCGTCATTTATTACTTTCCTAATTGCGTGTACAAAAGATATGATCGCAAACGTTTTATCTTACAAGCGTTTCGCATAAAAAAAAAAACGCAAATATAATCGCGCGTTTTTCATGTAAAACAAAAACCAGATGTTCTTCGAAATATACCAAACAGACGTACCCCTTTAATGCGAGGTCTGCGTGTTTGCAGTATAAACTTCGTTCCGCACAACCGTCGATTGTTCGCTCGGCCGACAAACAAGGGGTGGCATGTATCGCAGAACGAATCGCGCCGTCCGACGAGACACGGCAAACCATTTCGACGAACTGCCCCCGTTACATCGTAAAAGCTTCGCTCTTTCAACGATGGGAAATTTTTGCCGCGGCGGCGGCGCCGCAAACTTTTGATCCCTCGAAAAGTCGGCGGCTCGTTCGCGCTTCACGAACTTTCGCGCGGACTTCACTTCGTTTTGAAGACAGTTCGCACTTCTATACGAACAAAGAGAGAAAGCGTCTCTCAGCGAACTACTATTCGTTTTCTCACCCGTGATTGAAAGTAAACGTATAAACCGCGACGCCGTTATGTATAAAATATTTGTTGAAAGCTAAATCAGAGCGAAATTTTTTCAGAACAAATGAGAAATATGTTTAAAACGCACACTTATATATTATAAATATTTACGAATTTAAAGTAACATATTTAACATTTTACAAACAATGATTTAAAAAATAAAATAACAAAAAGTTAATCCAACTAGTGAAAGAACAATGAGAAAAAAAGCTGGTGCATAAAAAATTTCCTAATAATGATAATAGTAGTTGTTTTAAATTTAACAGAGGCATCATTTTTATGTCGGGGATAGAGAAGTAAATTTGGTTTTATACATTTAATGCATATGCGCATGCAGAATTTAAAAACCTCGCATTTGCTAAATGTTTGAGAGGTTGTTGAAATTCGAAAAATGCAAAAAAGCGCTAAAAAGATAATTCGATTAAACCGTGATGTAAATGAAAAAAAATAAAAAAAAAAAACAAAGCCACTTTAGAAAAAAAATTGATGATAAAAACTTCCGCAATTGTTATATACATTTTATTTGTTTTGTCTCGTTTAATCTTTAGTTTTACGCACAAAAATGAAAGATTGATTTAAAACGCCAAAGAGCCATAGAGAGAGAGAGAGAGAGAGAGAGAGAGAGAGAGAGAGAGAGAGAGAGAGAGAGAGAGCACGTGTTCAGCAATATGGCGCTTGCGAGAGTTAAAATACGATATGATGTATCAGAGGGAGATTAATTAACAAAGTTTCCCAACGGGGTGTGGATGCGTTTGAAGCTCGTTGCTTCTTTCGCGTCAGTAGAACTTTCCATTACTTTCATAATTATCCAGTATGACATGCAGTTTAATATAAATTTTCATATTAATATATACTAAATGTATTTATTCCTTTATAAGCCGATAGTTGTAACGTACAGAAATATTTTGTCGACACACTAACGTAATTACGCTACTGTTGATGCAATGAGCATTTTCTTTCGAAAATTTATTCGAATTTAATGCAAAGACACATTTTGCAAATATAACAGTCGATTACAATATTTATAAGCTTAATATATCACAGAATAAAAATTCGAAATTTGTTTGGCTAATTTTACGAAATGTTGACGAACTTTACGAGTCATTAAATATACAACTGTTTCAAATAACCGCGCGCAGCGAAACATTTTGCAATTATTTCCAATTTCTTGCGCACAGCAGTCGATTAAATAGAATCTCTTTGTTCTTCGAGAATTGAATTAATAATGGCGGATTAACAAGCGCGGAACATGTAAATCTAATATAGACAGAGCGGTGTTATAAAATTTAAATGAATTCCGCTTTGTTGCATCAAGTGGCACACCCAGAGTAAATTTTCGCGTGTGTATGCGCAACATCAAAAATGTTCACAATAATTACAGCGTTTCAATGTTTTCTGGCGTGTTGTATAAACAAAACAATAACGAGTTCACATACTTATATTCTTTGTGCATATAATTAGAACTTAAAAATTTATATGTTACACGCTCTGACTCAAAAATTAACTTTAATATGCACAAAAATAAAAGTATCAATTAAAACTATATCATATTGTTATTTTTCTATCTGCCATCAGTTATTCTTCACATATGTCACGTGTGTTCTTCGCGTATGTTGTCCGCCTTTACAATCTCAAACAATAGCGCGCGGAGTGATTTATATTAGACGAACGCGTAATACAGGAAGGATTTTCAACCGATTTCTCACGACGGATAACGCGTTAACGAGACAACACAATGTATCTCACGTGGGACGCACAACAAGGTATTCCACCGTAACGGAATGATGTCGTCCCGACGACTGAAACAGACCCGATGTCTTCTGGGATTTCATTGCGACATGCGACACACTTTGCGGCGACGGGGAGCGAACAAGGGCGCGCGACGTTTACGATTTACCGCCGCTGATCGCGCATACATCCCGCAAGAAATAAGCCGAAACGAAAACCACAAACGAAAGCGTGAACTTTATCTACCGACTTGTGCCCCTCGGAAGAATATCGCGGAAATATCGCGCGACTTCAGACTAGTTCAAGCTCCGAATACTTTTTTTAACAGATTTCGTCGATTGGTCCCGCACTCGCGCATATAAATTCCGATACAAGAAACTTGCACGACAAGCTCTTACAACGTAATTACATGAATTATTTAATCGAACGAGAGAGAGAGAGAAAAAAAAACTTACGTACGAAAAACCAAATAGTTCCAAAAACATTTGGATATTCGTTTAAGCACGTGTCCATGTGTGAGCGATTTTTACAGACGTGAGAATAAGTTACTTGTAACCGTCGGCGGTTACAATTGGGATGGATCGTACTCCCTCAAACGGTAAATCATCATTAAAATCGCGCGGTCGTAAATAAATTCGCGCGGAACAATGCTCATTTAATTAATATCCAGGGGGCAAATTGTTTCTTTTAATGCCGCATCATTACGCGATGATTAATGACGCATATTACTCCCGCGTCGATTGAACCAACACACAACGCAGACAGGAATAAATTTTACACCTAGTTTGCCGAGGTCCCATATGCCCTCTCGTCGGCCTATTTCCTCCCTTTTCCTCCTCTTCCTCTCGCGCGCGCACACATGCACGTATATGTATATATTGTTGAAATATGTTTTGTAATGACACGTGCGTTTGCACGAGCGCGCACGCGGCTACGCGCGACCGGTTGTGGCGCATGAAATCTGGCACGATGAAAATGGATATTCGTGGAAATGTACGACACGTTCGTTGTCACACAAGTGGACTGCCGTACGTGTTATTTACACGGCCATTACGGGAGGTGTGGTCATTAAAAGGTCACATCACGTTCGCAACATACTTTACGGCTCTCTCTCTCTCTCTCTCTCTCTCTCTCTCTCTCTCTCTCTCTTTCTTTCTGTGAACGGGGAGAGGAAGGGAGGAAGGGAGAGAGAGAGAGAGAGAGAGAGTGCGAGATTTCTCGGCGCGATAATAAATTTTCTATTTTATCAAAATTTTACGAACAAAAGCAAACTCACCTTTACACCTAACCTGTACTTCACCTACTTCACGGACAAAGTTGTTCGCAAAGAATCGCATTTTTCACGATTTAGCAGTTTCTGAAAAAATTCAGCTTACGAAAGTGACACGCGCGACTTCGCGCGCGAAACTACATCGCGTTCTTTCCGTAAAAAGAAGAGAACAAAATTCAGTTCTCGTAACTGCGTGAATACGTTCTCTCGCAGATCGCCGAACTCATTACGGAAGAGTTTGCGTCCACAAAAGCGGCGCGCGAGAGATCGGGATAAATTTCCGCGCTGCGCTACTGCTAACGGACGAAATAACTGTGTTTGCGTCTTGCTACTTTATAAAATATTTGCTCACAAGAGACGAGAGCGACGACGATACGCTCCGAATGGTCACATTCGTTGTAACGACACGTAAAGTTCGCGTTAATGCAGTTCGTGCTATCGTCTCAAACTCGTACTCGTCCGTCGTTGTAACTTTGTTTGTAAACAGTTGCCGACCGGGCGGTTATTGCACGGACTACTTTGCTGCAGAAAGAATAGCGCGTTTACTTCCGTCGCGCGCTTGTAACAGCCCGTGCATTATGCTTCCGCACAATAAAGAGGAAGTACACAAAGTGGAACTACAACTGCAAAGTTTCTTAGGCGCTGCAACGTCGAGCCGGAAAAAGAGAGTTACGTCGAGGCATAAAATTTTTGCGGCAACGATTTTCGCACATTTTACGTCGAAACAAATTTCGTTGTTTTTTTTTTATTACAATTTTAAACGAAGTACCGCGCTCTCCGCGGGAGCGATCAATTAAAAGAAATTCATTATATTCTCGCCCTGTCTTCGCGGAAACATACACAGGAGAGAAAAGTTAAAGCTTTAGATATACATCGGAGCGGATTAAATCTCGGAAACTTTTCTCACAGAACAAATCTCGTTTAGATCTTACGGGGAAGCAGCTTTTAACTCTTGCGCGTTCGGTGAAGTTTAATCTCTGCGCGTGTCAAAAATTTCTTGCTAACGATAAGTACAAATTGAAATACTCGTTTTTAAATATTGTGGGCGCGTAAATTCTCTCAGGGCACAGAGCGGTAAAACTTCTTAGAGAACGAATAATCTTTTTTCTTGATAAATAATATATATATATATATGTTTATTTATTTATTACACACAAATAATATATACAAGAACTATCTCACAGTCTTAAATAAAAGCGGCAACTTACTCAAAACTTTCAACCATGCCGAATCTCTCCAACGGTCTCAGATCAACTCTCGACGGTTGCGTAATACCGAATGCCCAAAATCATGCGTGATAAGATAACATAAGTTCCTATAGATGGCGCGGTGACGACTTTTCCTATCAGCCACAATAGACGGCATAACAATAAACGTACAAAAGCATCGAAAACAAGACAATACTTGAGGTATTATTTGGAAAAGTCGAAATATTCAAATCAATTTTCTTTTGGGCGCTTAAAATATTAAAATAAACAGCAAGTTTTAATTTGTCAACGACGAGAAAGACAGCGCGCGTTTTTCCTCTCGATTATTTCATCGTTTTTTGTAAACCGCTGCTGCGTCGGCATAAAAAAATCTTAATGTTTTTTCAACGAGCGCGGAAAAGCGATGTCGGACACGGAAAACGACCCGACGACGAGTGATAAAAAAAAAAAAAAAAAAAAAAAAAAAAAAGAAACGAGGAAACGAAAGATACCGAAGCGACGAGTGGTTGACATATACCGAGAGCAAACCCGGCGGGACCTATTACCAGTAGATAACAATGACTCGGACCGGACGACCGTTTCGCGAAATGACGGCGAGTACTTGGTCGGCCGGTTATGGTCATCCGGACGAATCGCGTGGCTGCACAACGCGAGAAAGTCGTCCCGCGGGTGCTACACGTACCGTAGTATAGCAACATAGTTGAAACAACGAAAATCACGGACAAATTCCATTTGCCGCGCGCGTTCACGCGTCGTCGTGCCCCGATAGTCGTTCATTGTCTTCGACGTGGTGAATCGCGCGAGTTATGTCGAAAATGTGAGCCTTGGTGTTGAGACACCAGCAGTGCTGCAGCTATGTAGCGAGCATGGGAACCATCCGCGAAACAATATATCGATGCTTTCTCATTTTTATTCCAACTCGTGAAAAAACTCAAGTAATAATTTAACACATTTATTTTATCACACAAATAAACGCGGAAAAAAGTATATTATTATTTTTTTTTTCAATTTTATTTTGACGGTCGCGAGAAGAAACGTGTCACGGAATTATCGATGAGGTGCACCGAACGAACGTATTTCTCTCGGTTAAGATTGCGATCGCGAGTGATATAATTCACAGTCCCCCGGATGTGTGTCTGGTATATATCTCCACCCTGATCGATCAATACTTCGGAACTTTAAACTCCGGAATGCGGGATCCATTTCTACGTGCAGTTGCACACGCATCCTTTGTCCTTTCCGGACGGATCTATTTGCTACACACATTTTCCTGTTATACTCGCGCGAGCTTCTTCACACCCAACAATATATATATAAGCGTATATATATATATATATATATATATATGTATACGTGCCGCCCGCGCGCGTTTATTCAAGCGAAATGGATATAGAATTTACATTTAAAGTAGCAACCGGCTGATATGTACCGGATTCTCTGTAAAACTCAAAGTTTTCGCCGCGTTGTATTGTTTTTGTCCATTCGTTCGCGGACTCCGAACAAACTTGTTTCGCTCCGCGTATGACTTCGGAACTCGCGTTACACGTTCTATTTAAATAACATTATCGCGTTATTGATTAAAATGAATAAATAAATGTCTGTCGATAAGTGGAAACAAAATATAAAAAAATTTTTAAATAAAAATTAAATGTTCAACTGAATGAGATTATGTGGAAAATCGAATCGACTGTTAAAAAAAAGAAAAACATGGGATTTGAAATAGAGCGAAATATGAAGTTTGCCGAATCAACACAATTCATCGTGCTGTTCCGTGCTGATAAGTCAGAAAGCATGAAAAAGCAGCCGAAGTGAAAAGCGTTGCTCGTTAATGAGCATCTCGCACGACACGACTTTGCTTTTCCGCCATCAAATAATCTACTTGTGGTATATCACACCGTAATCTAACATTCGTCTTCAAGAGTGACTCTCCATTGGGAATAACTTTGCTAATTTGAAAACTGCGCGCGAGATCTGAAGTTGGAAAATAAATTCGAAATTTGAAAGAGAGAGAGAGAGAGAGAGAGAGAGAGAGAGAGAGAGAAAGAGAGAGAGGGAGAGAAGCTCCTAAATAATCCACTTAAAAACACTTTGCGGAAACTCGCGCGTGAAAATTATACTTTTTGTCAGAAAAACTCAACCACGTTTCTTTAAAAATTGGAATTAAAAAGAAATAATTTATTTTATAAAGATAATTCCAAGAGAGAGAGAAGCAATGCTTTTTATGTAACATGTTCCCATTACAAGTGATTCTACGCGAGTCACTGCGTGTTTCACTGATAACGCCGATGTGCTCTGAAGAAAAGACTTTTGAAAACTTGAGCGACAATTTTATATAACAGCCTCGTCATAGCTCGTGCTTCTCACGCTTGTTATGAGAAACTTGTTTTGCGTTTGCATTCAGCAGAAGTCAAATAAAGTAAAACAGAGATACGAAGTGAAACAGTTAGAGAGACGAGAAATAATATTTTTGCGGAAGTTAAGAATTAATGAAGACACGCTTTTAGCTCAAACTTCGTCGCGGAACGTATGTATATTGTTAATGTTGAATGAAAGAGAATGGCAAGTGTTACCGCATATAGAGATCAGGCGAAGAGAAAGCAAGAGAGATAGATAGATAGATCGCTTTATTTATATAGCGCTCTGGAACAATTCCCTCAAGCGCGTCAAATTAAAACAAATGTAAATTAAATGAGATAATAAAAAATAAAAAGGTAATTATTGAGTATAGGAGATTAACAACCTTGACTTTGACATATGTTGTAAAGGGCACTCTCCTGGGTAGTGTTCAAGAGATTTTAGGCGTCGCTCATTGTTCTTTAAAAAATTATTAACAAAAAATATTTAACCCTTTGCACTCCGAACGATTCTGGACGTTGGCTATCAGCTACTCAGCGCCACTTTACGGCAGAAACTTCAGGGAAACATGCATGTCTCAAAAAGTTGCGCTGAAATAACTCAATTCCCCGTAATCACTAATAAACTTGAATGTCCCCTGAGAGGGGACATCCGAGTGATATGCTAAAATTACGATGTCCCCTGAGAGGGGACAGCGGAGTGCAAAGGGTTAAAAATCCCAATCTTTATTTTCAGTGATATAACATGTAAAATAATGGAATGGAATCCACATTTGCTCGCAGTTATCATTTCTAAGAAAACATTCTGAGTTGCTGATAGGGTAAAAGACCCAATTACTGTCACCCTAAGCTATTTTATTTAAAATATTAAATAAATCCTAAAAAGTTGTGAATGAAAAAAATTTAATACATAGAATTTTAAGTGCAATTAATATAATAAAAACTCCAGCACTTAACATTCTTGTCTCATTTCTTTCATTTTAGGAGTGACAGTAATAGCTCTCGCATCGTTCTTTTTTAATTATTAAATTTATAAATAAAAATAGAAATTTTGAGAGACGTATTATTTTTCTTATATTAGAGACATTGAATAACATTTACCAGATAAGAAGAAAAACATATGTTTTTGATAAATAAATAGTAAAAACAATTCATTCTAACACCAGAGTTTATCATTCAGGTGACAGTAATTAGATCTTTTATCCTATAATGATATATATATTTATAAGCGGTATTGTTGACTATTATTCAGTTGATGTTTCGGAGCGCGAAATAGTTTATTCATCATTTCCGAGCGAAGCTCCACATAAATATACAAGATCGTTGTCAAAAGCGAGTGACTTTCGATATGTTGTGATCCACAGTGCAGGCAAATGCTTCAGATAAATAGTTTTAAGAGGAGCGTGTTCATTAAAGCAATTCATCAGGTTGTTGTAGAACCAGATGACTTTTTCATCAATGTCCTTCGTGTTAAAAAAGTGCTCTAACCGTTACACGAAAGCTCGCGTGAGAAGGCCTTTCTATCAAAACTGCTGAAGTCTGACCGTAATAGGTCAGAGACTCTTCTGCTACCTCTGTCGACGTGCACGAAGAAAGAGAGAGAGAGAGAGAGAAAGAAAGAAAGAGAAAGAGATATATATAATATAAAACAGCATTGTGACGTTGCATTTAGCGCAATTATAATAATTTGTAATAAGTATCTATTAACGAGACTGATCGTTGTTAAATAATACCGTTAAATTATTGCAATCCAACGATAATAAACGCGTCGGCCGCGTCATGCGTTGCGCAATTAATAATTACTTACACGCATCTATGCAAATTACGCGGCCTATTTGTGTGACGTTCGTGCGGGTGTATATAATCGATTTAAGTACCGATCTATAGTACATCAGATTGAACGATCCGCGTTTTCGAGCGATTCGCGTTATTTGTATAAACGTGTCAGTCTCGCGACACATAATATGTTCCCTCATGTCGGTGCGAATTAATAATTCGCGATCTGTCCCAATCCACAGATCCTTCCCCTTCCCTCTCTTTTATGCGGAACGCGATAAACAGTCGCTTGTCGATGTAATAATGCGAGACCACAAAACGCGCCCGCCAATTATTTCAATCGAATTATCACGTGAAACGAAGGCAGGTTGCACTTTTGTCCGGCTAACGACACCACGTCCGTTTAATTGCACAACATTCGTCCGAGTCCTCTTTTTCCGCGGCTCTTTTGTCAGAAGCTTCTAACGCGATCTACCCTCTCCTCTTTTCTCCTCCACCTCTTCGCGCCCGATAAAAAATAATCCGCTTCGCTTTTAGCAAGCGCGCGCGCGCGCGCGCGCTCTCTCTACTCTGCAGCTGGCTTTTAATTACTTTTAATTTACTTTATCGATTCTCGACCGCCTCTTTACCGTTTCTCTTTTCCTTTCTTTTCCCCTCCTGCGCGTTGTGTTCTTCTTTCGACCGGTCGCGCCTGTGGTTTCTCGCATATCGGATTTCTATTACATCCGTACCTTTTTCCACTCCTCTGCCTGTTGTCCTTTTACCCGTGGAATTTTGCTATGATATTATTCAGATACGCATTTCTACCAAAAGAACGTATTCTTCATTTGCGCTAATGGCATTGAAAAACACAACGGCGTTTGGACAAATTAACGTTGCACAAATATGTAATTGTAAACAATGTGCGCGTGTAGAACAAAAAAAATCTTATTGTATATATTAATTATAATGTCATTAATAATGACAATATAATTAAATCAAATTATTCGCATTAAATTTTTATAAAATTCTGTAAATTAATTATTTCTTCGCATATCTATATAAATATCGGAAATTATTTAATTTATATATTTATACCTTATATATATGTATATACCTTGTGATGCCCATAATTTAAAAACTAAAAAATATAAAAAAATAACAATATAGGTAGAATATTATAAGTGAGGTAGAATATTATAGGTATTATAGAATATTACAGGTAGATAAAAAAAAAAAAAAATAAAAAAATTAAAAACCAACTAAAAGAACTCAAAAGTAAGCAATTTGCTGCTATATATTGCGATACACAAGAACTGCTCAATAATTGCCGTTCAAAGGAGCTAATTTCAATATTAATGCAATTTTCGAATAACAGTTTGATTGATCGTAAATATCGCGTGTATAATTACTCGTTTATGCATAAATTGTAAAGAGTAATTACTACGACGTAATTGGAAGAAATGTTGGGAAAATTAAATTTCTGAATTTCAGTCGTGGTTTGTGACGACATTCGCCAAATGACATCGTCGAACTGACATTTCTGTTTAACGTTTCGAGTCTCTTTTCATCTTTTACACAAAAGAGACACGTCACGTCTCCAGAAATTGCTTCACTAAATTTTCAATTCTCCAGAAATTTACATTTCGCTTCCTAACGCTAAAAAGCTATTAACGTCCAGACACTGTCTCTTTAATTTCTGGTAACCGCAGAAATGTTTTTTTTTTTTTTTTTTTTTTTCTAACATTGTTACTTCAGAGAGGGATGTAACACGGAGAGGGTAGAACTTTCGGCCAGCCGGACTGACCGTTTTAATCCGCGAGTTTTATCTCGGGAATAGAAACAGATTTAATCAACGGCCATTATGCGCGCTCTTGCGCCGCCAACACGATACGACCAAGTTTCTCCGACATTTGCAGCAAAGAGAAAAAGAGAGCCTTGGCCTGGTTACCAATTACCACTTCCGAAACTCAACCCTCGCACATTTCTTCGTATTGCATCTTAATTAACGGCACTTTTCAAGAAAATTCCGTTAATATAATGTTCTCGTCGCTGCCGCGACGGAGGTGAACCCCGACAATTATTCTCCCACCCTCGTCCGTCATCTCACTTCGCGCAACAAACTCGGGCACGCTTCTTTGGATCTTTGCGGTTTTCGAATTGCTGATTGGCTGTATTACGAATTCCAAAGTTTCCCCCTCGATTTATTAAGGGTTAATAGCCTTTTGTTTTTCTCTCTCTCTCTCTCAAACAAAGAGTTTTCTTTCTTTTCAAAGTTCATCAATTAACAGCACGTGGCCTTCTTCTTCTTTCCTTTCTTTCACGTGTACTTTAAACTTTTACAAATATCTCGCATTACTTCTCTCGACACATCGCTACAATTTGTAGACACTCCTTCTCCCTCCCTTTCTTTAATTTCTCTTACGTGTAAAGTGCGAATGATAAAAATCGCGCGGTTAATAATTCAGTTGTCATCGATAGATTCGCGTTCTGAGAAACGCCGGTAACAGATAATCGTCCGAATGTCATTCATCAATTGCAACCAACGCAAAAATTTCGCTCATCTTTTCGCAATCAATCGGGAAACGCTTCTGATCCATCATCGCCACGTGCGCGAAATCTTAATAGCTCATCGGCGAGATGTTCGGTTGCGGAAGATGGCGAAATCGAGGGGAGTTTCACGTAGATGGCAATTAGCGAACGCGCGCGAAATTGTCACTCAGGAGCAGAGAAGGGGATTCATATTACTATTGTCGGCAAATTGCGAGTTTGCGATACCGCTCGCGATTACCGTGCGCGTCGCGGCTACTTCAACGCTAGTTCCCTCTTTCGCGAACACACACATACACACACACACACAGACCATTGATTGCCAGCATCAAACGTAATTTCGTAGTCCCTTCGTGCCCCCCTTCATGAGGTGATACACTTTCCGCTAACTTTGGCGCACGTCGCGTTTAACACGTGATATTATCTCCGACCGGAGTTAAATTGTCGTGATAACACACGTAATCTCGAATTTTCTCTACAATCAACTCTCAAGTTGGGTTGCGGTTCATTACATCAAAACAAAATTCCCGTTCTAATCTACACGAGTTTTCTTGAGAAGGACTTGTCAAAACAGCAATCACAGAAATATAACGCGAGCGTTGCAAAAATTGTGCTCGTTTAATTATTGCTTCTGCGGATTAGTTTTTTTTTTTTTTTTTGGAAACATTTTCCAAATTTTATTTTATATTCCGGTCTGTATTCCCCGGGAGTCAAGAATCCAGATAGATTGTGCGTACACGTGCGTCTCGTCATATTTCGGAAACTCGCGAAGCGCGAGGTAAGTATAAGGTGTGCCGTTGCGTATGCGAGTCACGTCTTTCTGCTAGGTGCGATGATCTCTTACCGTCACGTACGTATTCATGCCGTTCGGCAAGAGTTAAGCGGTTTAGAAATTTATAATCCCGAATATTCTCTCATCTTTCTCCGTTATCGTTCACGCGTGCGATAAGCAATAAGTTCCAACAATTTCCATTTGGCTTAATTCCACGCAATTTCGTGAACAAAAACATTTGCGTGTATCGGCGCAATTGTTATTGTACGAACCTATAGTTTTATATAATTTTCCTCGCGGAGTCCTACCAGAGAAAAAGCGTGTGTAAATAATAAACAATCGATTCTAACGATCTTGATTATTGCCGCTTTTATCTAAACGCTGATTGGACGTTTCTCGAATGTGTTTCTCGCGATTCATGTCGTACGAATCAAGAAGCGCGATACTGCCTTGCGCCGTTCGAGCGCGACTTCGTTGCGCGTGTCTTTAAAAATGTAACTAAAATAAAGTCACGTGACAGTGAGAAAAGGAAAAACAGAACGTGACTTTACTTCAGTCATGTTTTTGATGACACGTGTCTACGTGTACTAAAATACAGTCACGTGTTGTTTTTTCACTCCTTCCTCTCACTATGTTTTGATTTTGATTTTCATGCGTTATTTCTGACATCTCTCTAATGTGTATTACATGGTTTGTAAGACGTATATACTAGCTGTCATCGCGGCGACAGGTTGTGTTCACTGACACTACACGTTAAAATGAAAACAATAATAGCATGCGCGTAGCGCGCACCTGTGTTGTGCTAGTATTTAAAATTGATAATCGCGCGCTAAATATAACCGTTTTTTTTTTCAATTTTTATTTATTTATTTTTTTTTCAGCGCGACGATTTGACAAAAAAGCGACGTCACATGGCACGCGCGAAACGCGCTCACTTTATACATATTTCACGTAGTCGTCCATTCAATTTCGACGAGCACGTGAAATATATATACTTCACATAGTTTGATATAAAACATTTGCAACGCGATCAGGTCTGCTTCGAGTCAGAGTCTGCTGGTTGACGTGGAACGAGAGACAGAGAGAAAATCTCTCTCGCAGCGAAAAGCGTGTTTCCTTATATATATATATATATAAGGACATGTTTAAATTAAACATGAATATTTTATGCCGAAGTCATGTATCTTTCGGAATCGTGTCGGGAAGATGTTTGCTCCGACTTCGCGAAAGGGAGACAGGTGACGAGACCTTTTCGGCCAGCCACTTCAGCGAAAACTTCCCCACGCGAAAATCTCTTCCCCTCCTCGTAACGCGTTTTACGCCCCGTCTTCCGTAATACTGGAAATGACAGGATAAAATCCAACAATGTCTCACTTCGCCGTACCACCACTCCTCTTGTTTCCCAAGGAATTATTCGGCGACGTTATTTTAACATCTGTCTTTTTCCAAGAGAAATGTGAAATTTTATCCTCTCCTCGCAAAAAGTGCGTAAACGGAACGTAAACAAATAACAGACACAGCGGATCTTCGAAAACAAATAAATGTGACATCCGCGAAAGTTTTAAAAAACGAGGTCGATATCGAACTAAATCGAGAAACGAACGGAAAGAGCAATAATTGTAGTTTTCAAAGAGAAAACGCGGGTGAAATTTTTATCGCAACATAAAACGGAATTCGAACGAAACTCAAACGAGGTATGCGCGCACAACGACGGAAAGGGGTGGGTGGGATTCATATATCGCGACAATGCGATGAGTTATCGATCAAATGATACGCCGACTGTTATTTCCGAAGATCGAAGCGATATGTGCCTTCACATATTTCTGTCCACATCTTTGTTAATTTATCGCTCTGGAAATCAATTGTTCTTACTCGCGTCGCAGAATTCTCTACGCGTTTCAAAATGGATTATCCAAATGCTTCAGTAAGATAACAAATGAGACGACGAGTATGTACGTATTCTCTTTTTTTTTTTTTTAACGCGTACGAGTATTATGAAATTTCAATTTTAACAAATATCGTTTTGTATTTGCAAAGTGCAAATTTAATAATAAAATCGAAAGAATGAAATGATACAATGTGCTTGTAAATAACTACTATAGCTTTACCAAATATCTATATCTGTGATAACGCGCGCGCGCGCGCTTTACAATATTAAAAACTCGTATTTACGCAGTATCACATTTTCAATTAAAAACCAATTAAACTTCATATCAAAAATCAATTATTGCATCTCACACGCGCGTAGAAATGAAAAGAAATCTCTAATGACAACCTAATTAATTATTTCATCGACGCAACCGACAATAACTCATATTCACGTAATCCGATACGAAGGCAAATATGTATATGCAACATGCATCGCGAGTAATTTCCGGTTACAGAAACATGAAATAGCTACTGCCACTACACAAGGTTGCAATTTTATTGCAGTCACAAGGTCTTGTTACAAACGCAACAACGGGAATTGCCCAAGTGACGCATTTCGCGTTCGGTAATGCTAAATATAATGTAACGCGATACATGCGCGCATCGCGCGAAGGAATTATTTCAAAACAACCCGAAGTACAATTCGAACCGTACCGCGGTCGGATTTAATTTTATGTTCTCATCGTGACAAACATAAATGATTATTGTATACTTGATTGACGATTCAAATTGAAATTAAACAACTGCATATTTGCTACTTAACACCGGTCATGCCGTTTTGATATTAAACGCGAACAGGTATCGTATTTCGTGCTCGGGCTTTATTTTTCATCGCGTTTCAGCGAATTATTGATGATGCGATAAAATGCTTTGTCTCGATCAAATTTATTCTGCAGGAAAGAGAAACAAAGAGAAAGAGAGATAGAGAGAGAGAGAGAATAAAGAATAAAAGTAATATATAAGTGTCTCTTAAATAAACTAGCAGATAGAAAAAACTGTTTTTTTTTTTTTTAAACAATTTTAACGAAAAAACATGACAATCAGAAACTCGAAATATATAAAAGAATGACATATCTCATTATATTCATATCTATTCTAAAATTTAATATGTTTGGACAATGAAATACGTGTTAATTTAATAAACAATACCTCAATTAATTAATAATTACCGATTAAACTCGTGCGGCAACCTAATTACCGTTATTTGACAATCCACATATATATACGCATACTGTATGCGCTACATATATGTATAACATATCTTTCATATGTCTCTTTCTCTCTAATAAATAGATAATTAAATCATCTGTTCGTATTGCAATAATTACCCTACATGAAAGGTCGTTATCGCTACGCACACGTCCTCTGCGCAAAAATTTCGAGCTTTATCGTCGGAATATTTTTCCTCGTCGCGACGTATTTCTGCGGAGAGCTTCAATTCGCAGTTTCCGTATATAAGAGTATCGTTTGCCCGCAGGGATTACGCGCGCAATCACACAGCGGAAAAAGATCCGACCGATTTAATCGAGGCGGGAGGGATGAGGAGAGAGAGGCGTGCACTCCTCCACGTCCAAACCTACCCGGGCTAGGTTTATGGACGAACGCGTATGGTAACTAACCGCGTCCCTGAGTTACCTCAATTTGGCGCGGAGTAGATAGTGGCTGTGGTTCCGCGTACATACATATATATAGCGTCAAATTCTCATCAACCATCATGATTACCATCGTAGAGCACACGCTTTTCTCGCTCTCTTCCGGCCGCAAAACCGCCAACCGAACGCCTAACAACGTCAGCCTCCCTTTTCGATTCTGTCGAGGTTAATCCCGAATGCCTGATACCCTCAAATATACCGCGAATCTACGAACATACATTTTGTCCGGTTTAGAGAACTTACAAAAGAGCTGGACTGTCTGGTCACGCGATTGTTTATAATTTTATATATTATTTTCTATTTGTATATGCGATAAAGATGTTGACAGACGTTTTTTTGAATTTTTACGAAAATACGTTGTTTTGCACATACTTTTTTGTTTTTATTTCATTTGTTTCGTTCGTTATTCTTGTTTTTCTTTTTCTCCCAACGCACGACGGAGAAAGATCTATTATTCGTATTTCAGTTAATTTGCGCTATGGATACGAATAATCCCGGAGATTTTGTCTCTGTCAGAAAATGCATCTATCAAATATTTTTATTATACGTCATACGGCTGTAACACGAACCCGCACTTCGACGGTAAGCGTAAATTTTTATCAACTCCCGTGCGTGTTATTCGGTACGGCAAAGATATGACGGGCGCGCGACGCGCGGAATATTTTGTTTCAAATATTGTGAAAAACAACGTGTTACGCTTCATCTCGAAAATTTCCAATCTCAAAACTTTAAATTCTAATCGAAACGCCGCGCATATCTGCACGCGCGGAAGAGAAGAAAATAACTTTTGTAAAAAAAAAAAAACTGTGTTTAAACCAGAGTAACATCACTTCCGCTATTCCGCGTTAAAGGTGTCAATTAATTGACACATGTGCACTTCGCTTCTGTGCCATTGCAAAACGAGAGAGCGGGAATTATTGAGAATAAGAGACACACACGAAATAATGAGACGAGAATACGCAATTTGGAAACGGTAAAGGAAGTCGCAGCAGATGCTGTTAATACAATTTACTGTACGTGAAGTTTCTCTGATTTCTCGGTCCCCAAATGGACTCGATATCTCGTTAATTTTTAAGAGACGCTTTCTCCATTACCAGTAGCTGTACAAAGAGCGAGTTGCGCGCTTTCGCGGACGTTATTTTCCACACGCGCGTCGTAATTATATAGATCGTTACAAAGAAGATGCATTTGAAGTGTTCGCGCGAAAGATATATTTTCCTACTTCTCGTAATCACACTCACTCTCATCATAAACTACGCGGATGCGCGAAAGTTTATCATCGTTAGAGAAACTGTGCTGAGATGAACACGGCGTAATATTGATCTCCATTTAGATACGACAATAAGTCGTATTGTTCCAAGTTCGCGGTTAGGTTTACGGAAAATTAATGCCATTTTCTCTCCGACACTAAATTTAAAAAAAACTTTCTGAAAGAAAATATTGAAAATAAAATTTGAATTTCATTTATTAAATTTAGACGCAAATTTTTTTCATCAATAACATTTCAAACGTTATTTTATTACCAATTTATTTACGATTTTGCTTTTATAATTCGAGCGACTTTCGGTCAATGTGCACTCATCAATGCACATTGACACGTTTAAAAATACTGCATTTATTTCAATGAAAGAAAAAAAATTAATATTAAAATATTTTAACTGAAATCACTTTTGATTTTCGAAACACACACACGTTTCACGTTTTAAAATATTCTTAACAAATGTGTTTTAAAATGCAAAAGTATTTTGAAATTTGTCTTCGTATTTTTTTTATATCGCGAAAAAGTGATTCGGATAAAACGCGGCAGTTATTAGCGGAATATTTGGTCCTCGTTACGAAATGATTGTTAAGCATTCCATTAAAAACTCCGAATACGCGTGTAATTGTAATTGCAAACGAGGACTTTTGCATATTTCTCTCGTACGTTCGTTAAACAAATTTAAATCAGGTCGATGCTTTGCTTTGGAGCAAACAAACCTAACCAAAAACCATGAACAACGTTATCAAACAAAATGTAATGTAACATATGCCACATAGAAAAATATTGTGTATGAAGAATAAATAACAAAAATAAAGATGGTGCAGCAAATATTTTGTGCACATTCAATAACAGGCCTGCTAAATTTTCAAACTATTCACGTAACAATGTTGTTTACAAACTATTTACTAAAGTATATTAATCAACTTTTAATAAATAAAGTATATTAATCAACTTTTAAGATATTAATAAATTATACCCTTATATATATATATATATATATATAAATATAATATAATAACTTTTATGCCAAACTTTTATAGAAAGCTGGCGTGGACGAACAGAAAAATATTTAAGCTATATCGATTAATTACTATATCAGGATGATAAATTTTCACATGTCAAGAATATCAAGTAGTAGTTTTACTACATGAAAAAACAGGTCTTTTATATGATCAGAAAAAATTTCCTATAAACCTATTGAATTTTTAGATTTTCCGACAAAATATTTTGTTAGTTAAGCGAAAAATTTTAATAGGCTTATAGCAAATTTTTCTTACGAGTCACAGTAACCAAATCTCTTTGCAAAACTACCAACCAAAATTTTTTCCTATGTAAACGAATAGTTTCAGGAATCGCATCCCCCCCGATAATTCCCATTTTCACGCGAATTTGAGTAAAAAACCGCGCGACAATCTCGTACGTTTAATTTCGATATATCCGCGCCGGAAAATTCTCATAAAGGATTTTCGGACGTTGTGTGTGGTATTATTTGTTTGAGCTGCGTCCATCGAAGGGGAGGGGAATTGCGT
This sequence comes from Pseudomyrmex gracilis, assembly GCF_002006095.1. Classification (NCBI taxonomy): domain Eukaryota; kingdom Metazoa; phylum Arthropoda; class Insecta; order Hymenoptera; family Formicidae; genus Pseudomyrmex; species Pseudomyrmex gracilis. Next base: position 171,908 of record NW_018020678.1, on the reverse strand, counting down.
TTACGCAGCTCAACCTCGCGTGATGTTTTCGAGCAAAAAGAATTAAGCGATAGCGGGAAGATACTGGACGGGCGCGCGTAAATCCATTAAAACCTGTCTTTTGTTTCACGGCCTGACGAAAGGATTTATAGGCCGACAGTGGTGCAGCACCGGCGGTCGTAGCGTAACAAAGACAAATGGATCCGCGAACGAAGTAGAATATAGCCAACGCGCCAACACCTCACATATAAAATTAGTTTGAACTTCATACCTCAACGATCGCGGTGCGACGCCGCGCCATTCACCCGCGCGAAACGACGATATAAATATATGCGTGTATATGTGTGCGCGTGTGTTCGTATGTACGCGCTTTTGTGCGGTCGCGCACACGAATCGTATATTATCCTCCATTGATGTTGTATATAATACGGTTCGCGAGCGCAGCAGAAATGCACGGGAAAGCGGAGATCGCGAGAGGGAGAAAAACCGACGGACTGACATACGTTCCGCGATATAATTTGACGGGGGATCACGGGGAAAAAGACCCGGACGACTTTTGTCTCTCGCGCGAGATTTATGATACATCGTAATTCTATTGCACGGCGAAAATCGCGCGCATTAAGCGACGCGGTCGAGGAAAACTTTTGCGCGCGACGCGAAACGCAAACACAATAACGAGAGTAGGTACGTATCGGGCGAATCTGTTTTACGACCGAAAACTTTTGTTTAATTTCACTGGTTTCTCCCGTGCGTTTCCGCGCACGCGTCTGCCGCGAAATTTGTTATCACCGCTGATTAAAAACAAACGACTGTGTATTTGAACCTTTTGTAAAGTATTAACAGAAATTTTGGAAACACACATTTGAAAAAAGTAAAAGTACACATAACGCGCATGAACGCGTTTCTCTCTCATTTCTATACGTTCCCGGTGTGTCTGCAATTTCGCTTCTCATACCCTGACGTTTAATCTACATTTTTCGATGTGTACTTCATTTCATGCAGGAAATGAAGAAAGAGCGCGACGTCCATTAAAATTGAATTTTCCTTGTACTACATCCGACGTGTCCGTCACACTCCGAAAACGCATTCGTGAAATGTGCTTTGAATACTCGAATTAATTAGTGAGACAGCGTTGAAAAAAATCTCATTTCCCAAGTGGGAAGAGCGGATGATGAAACGCGCGCGAGAGCGAGTTTTTCTCGCGGAATTTCGCAAAAACTAAAAACGCCTGGAGAAACAAAGACGCTGCAACAACTTACCGTTGATCCACGTTCCGTTGAAGCTCTTGGAGGACAACGAGCCGGAGAGCCATTCCTTCAGAGTGATGCCGCGTGCGGTTCGCGTTCTGTTGCCGGCCGAATCCAGCAGAATCGCCGCCGTGATCACCAGAGCCAGGACGATTATGACGACGACGCAGCCCGCAAGCAAACGCCATCGATATCGCTGCTTGTTCTTCGTCATTAGATCCTGCGCAAAATCGAAATCGAACGAGGGATTAACATAAACGTCTAGTACACAAACGCGCTTATTATTTTCTAATTTCAACGAGATAATTTAATTTTGTGCTCAGCTAATCCTAATATCGTGTATTAGATCACATTCTCGTCGAGTTTCGCAAAATTAGATTGAAAACTAAATTATATTTCGCAACTTTGAACGTAATTTTTGCACAGTCTCATAATTTCATGACGAAGCCGGCACGCGTCAAATATGCAAATCGCTCGAAATTCCGCGCATCCTCGAGGGGGAGGACGGGAAAAAAAAAAAAAAAAAAAAAAATCAGCCATCGTCGCTCGCTCCGGAATGATGGTCTTGCTCTAGCTGCGCCAGCGAGAGATACGGCGGCGGTACGGGCGATCGCGATATGAGAAATAGCCCCGAGAAGGGAAAGCGGGAGAACGGGCAGTTTCTACGTAAGCCGGTCTTATCGAGAATTGGATTTCGTATTTCCGGAAAAATAAAAACCAACGCGCCGATTCCATATTTATAAATCTTCTTTATCAACATTAAATTTGATCGGTCTGGCCGGTCGGACGTTATCGAGTCAAGGCGTCGCAGGACGTAACTCCATTTAAACTTGACCGCGAACAATCGCGATTCTGGCCAAAAATTATCGCGCTCGCAAAACGGTTATTCGTAAATTTGAGAAATAAAAAACTTTTTTGCTAGAGATTTTCTTTTTAGTTTTATTTAAAAAATTATATATAGTGTATCTGTGAAAAAAATAACTCAATATTTATTGTATATTATTAATGCGATTATATAATAAACGCGAATTTTCCAGAATCGTTTTAATTGATGAGAAGACGCGTCATCAATTTCAACGAATGCACGCACCTTCCGAGTGCTGTTTTTTTTTTATTTTTTACGCGGTCGATATCGGAAAACGCACAACGGAGAATCGGGCGATTTTTCCTTCCTCCTCACCCCGATTTCAGCTCACAAGTGTGCACGGCGTGATTTATGAGCGAGAGCCTTTTGACGGCGCAGGATACGCTTTTCCTATATAGAGTACGGAAACGATTTACGGTTCGACGTTTAGCTCACTGTCGCGTTAAAGAACGCGGCCTTTTCCATTTATTATGCGTTCGATGAAATGCGCCGGCTCCGTCGACGAGAATCTCTCGTCGCCGGAAAATACAACGCGATAGAAATCTTCGCAGAAAGATCGCGCGGATCGCGATACAAAGCGCGAACGGTATTTTAACAGAGTGTCGAGACTGAGATTTTTTTTTTTTTATTTATTATCAGCTTTTGCACATTTGATTACTCAACACTCGCGTATATAATTTAATTAAAATAATTAATATGTGTATTAAATTGCAATAATTACCACAAATTAAACTCCACGTAACTTTTAATGCCTCTGGCGTCGATTAAATAAAAAAATATCTCGCATTTCTCACAACACGTTTCAAACTTTTTGTTGTGAAAAACACGCGCCCCGCCTTCACAACCACAACTCTCTGAATTATCGGACCGACGCGCGCCGTTCGCACAAATTGTACACCCCAAGCCAAAACTCTCACCACAAGTTGTCTCACTCCGTACGTCTCGCCCTCAACTCTCGCTCGCGGCAAGTAGCGTCAGATCGTGGCCCAAAATTTCCCACCCTCTCCGCCTCTATTATAACTGCTTTTTGTATACTCGAGTGTCATTGTGACGGGAGGGATTTCGGGTCGCGATCTGGCACTTCTCTGGGGAGGTACAGACGATGTGCTAAAGGTCGCGCGCGACCTTTGTCAAGCGAGAAAAAAGACGCACGGGAGGGAAAACAACAATTATTTCGGTAAGATTTTAGTTGATACAAAAACAATCAAAATAGATGTCTGTTTGTTTGCACGTTCGTTTTGAAAAGACGCGCGAGTCACGGACAGTTTTCGAGGCTACGGAAAAACACGACGTTAAAACGATCGCGTGAAATGACACAAGGAACGTTTGACAAAACACACACAAAACGGAGAACGAAATAAAACGGGAAAGCAAACCGCCCCATGAAAATTGTCGGAATTATTCTGACACGTGCATACGTATGTACAAAAGCGAGAACCGGCTCTCACACGTCGTCGCGCGAAGAGCAGCAATGTAATAGAGCACAATAAACATCGCGATCTATGGTATTTCTTTCTAGTCGCGCTTGTAACATTTTCTAATATATATCTCCGCGCAACACAGCGAGAACACGCGATTTCTCGATACGAAATTGCCATTAATGCGGACGCGCGGAGTTGCGCGACCGAGAGAGCTGCTTCTACCGCTCCGAAAGAATATACCATTCGATTTTCCAATAAACGTTCTTCTCTACGCGACGTCATGTTGAATTCCCGCGGTTTATCTTCAAATAAAATCGTTCAATCAAGCAAGAATAAATAATTGAGATACCGAACGCGCACAATTTATGATACAATCCCGGTATGCGTTCGCGATATTCTCGTCACTGCCTCTCGTTCGTTCGAAAACGGAATAATCAAATTTGCCAAAGACACAGAATACGTATAGTAAAAAATTGTCAAGTTAATTTATACATTCTTTTTCTAAGCCGTAATTAAAGACTCGCTCGTTAAAACTCGTTCATCGACTGCGTAAGCAACGTTTGTATACAATACCGTGAATAATAAAAGACTTCCTCTCCCACAGCGCGGTCTATTAAATGTATTCGTGCTTTTTCTGTGTGTACATCTTCTCTTCCTGTCGGATAAAGTTCATCGTTCATTTATAAAACAACCGCGCGCGTTCAATTTCTCACGAATCCGCGACTCGCTTTTCAATTAGCATCCGGTGTTCGCTATTCCGTTCGTTATTATTAAAATGAGCTCGCTATAGAACTCCCGATTCTAATTAGCTATCGGCTATCTTACGATTGCATTGTTATTGTTATCTGGCGCACGCGCGCGCGCGCTCTCGACGGCAATCAAAAAGTAACCACGGTCTTTCGGTCGATTATCGCCTCCTCTATGTTCGCATTCGTCGTTCCGCTGCGTCTGAATGCAGTTTGAACCCGAGATAATGGTATTACGTGCAAAGTGTTCCCCTCCTGCAATATAGAACGCGCGCGCTCTTTTACTTCCGCGTGAGCGTGATCTCCGGAAAGGTCTTTTCTCCTCTTTGAAACCAACGTCGCGAAGACTCACTATATCTCGCAAGTCTTCCCTTATATTGCGCTCCTTCAGAAAATCAAATCGCCAATTAACCGACTCGGAGCGTCTCGTTACATTTACTCTTTTAGATTGCAATAAAGCAATATCGCGTTTTTTTTTTTTTTTTTTTTTTTTATTGTTGAAATTTGTTAGTCACACTAACGTTCGTTAGTGAAATTTCACAAGCTCGAGGATGTAAACAAGAAAGTTCACCCTTTTCGTTTCACCGTAATAACAAAACTAATTTTGTCGAAATCGTCATAAGACTTTGGTATTTTAATAAAAAATTTTAATTGCCGTCTGAGATAGATGATAATCATTTAAGTAATTCGCGGAAATACTGTATAAGATATCTTTTATATTTTTAGGCGCGAACGTAAATGTTATTACGTGGAATTGATCTTGAAAACGTCGCGTTTTCAATATCCGCTTTGGTTAACATTTCGTGCCACCTTTGGCACAATCTTGCCGCAATATCGGCAATGGAGGTCGTAAACTAGTTTGAGTGCAGGAGAATTTTTCGTTTTGCCAAGTCGGCGCGCATTCCGCGGAAACAGTGTTTCTCAAGCTAAAAAATCTACACAACTTCGTTTCCCGGAAAAATCATAACGTTCGAAATATTATCTTCTTCCTTTCTTACCCCGCGAACGAGAGAATATTGTTGAATTTTTCTTAGCGAGCGACTTGGTGAATTATTTTCATCCGTCGTCGCTAACAAGCAAACAGATATTTTTCTCTTGTTTCTCTCACCGATGAGTGAGCGCTACTGTGGAATTTACTGTCTACGGACGTGTATGACGGGGGCACGTGGCGCTGCGGAATCACGCTCATACTTTATCTCGAGAATATTGATTTTCGCGAGGCGTTGCGTGAACCACGGCGGCCGCGCAAAAGAAGGACTAAAAAATTTAGCGAGTGTGATGGAAGCCGGTCTGGAGAAACGCCAAGTACAGCATCGCACTTTTAGGATCCATAATTCGTAACCGAGTCATCGACATGGCGTATTGTTATCGAGAGTTTTTCCCCCCGTCGTCGTTCTCGAGACCGAGTGTATGTGTGTGTGTGTGCCGTCTGTCTTATCGAACTCTTGTTCGCGGTAAAACAAGAGCGCGGCGTATCTCTCCAAGACCAATACGTTTTCGGGCTCTGCGGAAAAATAGAGAAGACGTACTATGACGCGTACATACGCCTTCTCTATCTTTCCGCAGAGCCCGAAAAAAGTTGACGCACGGTTGCATCATTCAGCTTTTTCCGAGCTTCCTTACGTAAAAATACTTTTAAATGACACGCGCAAACTGTAACAAATATCGCTAATCATGGAAAAACGTTTGCTTTTCGGTATCTGATCAAAGAGCAATTAATTGTAATCATATGTGAAGTTTTTTCACTTACTATTCTAATAATTTAGAATAAAAAAACTAAATTAAAAAATTAATCAAATAAAAATGCAATAAAACTTGGAAATTAAAATCAAATAAGCCGACAATATTTTTATTGAAACCTATCAGCGACTTTTTTGTAAGTTAATTATGTGAAAAAATGTTACTTTTGTATCCGATCAAAGAGCAAGTAATTAACGTATGTGTTTTGTTTACTATTCAGATAATTTGAATAAAATTAAAATACAAAGACCTGGAAATTACAATCAAATCAGATCGGGAACACTTTTATCAAAAATTATTGGCGACTTTCATATCACAAAGTGGAATATCTATCGTCATATTGAACACGTGCTCGTATTGTAACATCGAAATCACTTTATAACAAGACAACTTGAACGGCATTGTAAAAGTGAAGTGCTCTCGGTATTGATGTTTCGGGTTACACATTCCGCGCTTAAATATATACAACAACAACGCCGCGCGATTCCGAAATACACGCGGCGATGATTCGCGCTCGTATCGCGCTTGCGCCTCGGAAATTAAGGTATTTGCTCCAATCGCACATCGCCCGTCAACGATATCCGGCAGATGACGGTAAATCTCATTGAAATCCTATTCAACGGAATAAGCTATGCCACGCACAAAATTTAGGAGGTAGGTAGGTACGTCGTTAATGTCTCGCGTATTGAACGCGCCATATACGCGTTTCACAGCATGATTGCAATTTCCGACGTTGCCTGTGCGCGCATGTCTCCGCCGACCCCGGAGACTTGTCCCCGAAAGCAACGTTTTCGTATAAACTACACTTTTCAGCGTGTCGTCTTTACTCATGTAATATGTCAAAACTGTCTCTTCGTTTCGTGTCTTTATAAAATTAACGAGCGAAAACGTTTTTCGTCCGCGCGTAAAAAGACTGCGCAAAACACAAACACACATACATACCGTGACACATGGAATTTACACGCCGATGAATGTGAATCGCCGCGGATTTACATGTCGCGTTAATAAAATCGCGCCCGGTAACGTCTAGCGCTTTGAATTTTTGCGACGTGCCATCCACTTAGCTTCACAATTGCGTTAACCAGTTCCTCGCAACGACCGCTTCTCTTTCTCTCTCTCTCTCCATCTCTCTTTTCCTCTCTCTCTCTCTCCATCTCTCTTTTCCTCTCTCTCTCTCTCTCTCTCTCTCTCTCTCTCTCNCTCTCTCTCTCTCTCTCTCTCTCTCTCTCTCTCCCTCTCTCTCTCTCTCTCTCTCTCTCTCTCTCTTTTCCTCTCTCTTGCACAACCTGTAAATATTGTAGAAAATTCCTCCCCGGAGACGGCGCTAACTGGATCGCTTGTGTACCTATCCGAAGAGAAGCTTCCCAGGATGCAGCGAGTTTCGAGCGACAAAAAGGATTTCGCTTATCCGATAACCGTCATGTTCGAAGCGCGAGAGCGCGTCACGCGCTTTACGTTTTCCGAAGTGGATATATCGCCGTTAGGTCGGACGAAAACCGAAATCCCTCTTTCGCGCGCGCACTAGCTTACGGAGTTAAGTTACTTCGTCGTCTTACAGATCGAAGGGTCATTCTTCTCAGCTGCTGCCGATGGGTTAAGAGAAGCTGTGTGAGGGATTATTTATCGCGCGCCAACCTTGCAAACGACGATACAGTTTCGCCGTGACGGCGGAAGTTAGATTGGCCGTGCCGACACACTTTTGCTCACCTTCTATTTCCACCCGGCGCTGTCACCAACAAATTTCTTTCACCTCCCCCTCCCCTCCCTTCCTCTCTTCGATATCTTTGACGACACCTTCATCTCCTTCGCTTAGTCTCTGTTTCCGATTCTTCTTCCTCTTAGTTTCAGTTTTTATTTATGCTTCTGTGCGTCGGTCAGCTAATTTCTCTTTTTGTTTATTCTTATTATTTATATCCTCTTATAACTCGTCTTGTACGAAAACACGACCAAAAACTCTACGTAACGCTACTTAAAATAATTCTTCTTTTTTCTTTTTTCAAACTCTTCTCCATTACCTTCCTTCGTAGTCCTTCGGTTTTTCTTTTCTCGAAGCTCAGCTCGGTGCCAAAACTTTCGATCTTTTTACGACGCTGAAATCGCTCATTCACTCGCGAAAAGTTTAATGAGAATTACAAGGCGAAATGGACGTCTTACGTCGGAAGGACAGTTCATCTCTTCTTTGCGGAAGAAAAAAAAAATTGCACGACTCGCGTACCGATCGTATGTAAAAGGCATATTTACGACGTGCTTGCGCGGCGCAAAGTTGTTGCACGAACTGCATTCAAGCGGATGGCGCTTATCGACGAGAAGGCTCTTCGAACTTCGCGTGCACGCAGCTAACTTTCGCGTTAAGGGATGAGGGTTAAGCGGCTAACCGCGCGCGAGACATTTAAGTTGCTCACGGTTGTTAACTTTGTTTCCAAGAAGAGCGATTTCCGCGCATTGTAGGTGAAAACTTTCTCCGTATCCGATACATGTGATTCATTTCCAAGATAAATTGATGTTACAGTTGTTGCACGTCTTATCGAAACAGTTTTGTTAGTGGATAATGTTGTGTCGAGTTAAATTAAGTTGCAACTAGAAAACGCAAGTAGGGTAGGTACATGATGTTGTACACAACGCAACATCTGCGCTCCCTTCTTTACGTTCTTCTCTTGCAACAAATAAAAGTTTTATTAATGTTGAAACTTTGTTTGGAGTAATCCGATAATAAAGTAATTTTCCAAGATTAAAAGTATTTTGTATAAACACTCCGTGTGTTATATTAAGAGCAGCGCGCAACTGTGTTGCGGTAAGCGAGAAAAATAAATCCCGTCATTATCCGGATGGCCTTAATTCTTTAATGATCTTTGCGGGGAGAACCGTGCACGCGAAACAAAGTACAAGATTTAAAACATTTTCTCGCGAATGTCTCTTTGAAATTTGCCCCTCCTCCCTCTCTCCTCTACCCCGCGTTAAGAAGCTTAAAGCACGAAGAAATGTAATTTTATCTTTTTCACGAGAACTCGCCGGTTGCTCCGCGCGCGCGCGAAACGAGTCAATAACTTCTATACGCTCTTTTAACGTAAAAATCTCTGTTCCCGTACAAACTCTTTACTTTCGTACAAAATACAAAAGAAAGAAAAAAACAAGCTCACAACGTAAAATCTATCTATCTGATTGTGAAAAGTTCTCGAAAGCATTCGCTCCGGAAAAACAGAAATTTTGATACGATTTATAACGCGCGGACCGAAGAGGTTCTTTAAATTTGTTACACGATATGTTGCGCGAAGGGAAGGTAAATAAAAGCGAGTGTCATAAAAAGAAACACAGAAATGTTGTTGCAAGCGCAAAAACGTAATGTGAGATAAAGGTAGAAAGCATTGTGGAAAATAGCGTCCATATTAAAAGAAACATCTACTAAATGTTGCTACTTTTTTTCCTCCCCCTCGCACTTTTATTCATTAAAATTATTATCTACATCAATAACAAGTGGCATTTTTTTTTTTTTTTTTAACTCGTCTAAACTCCAAAAACTGGCATAAATTTTTGCGATAATAATTTTTAGAATGCAAGTGTGTAAAAACAAATAACGCGTGAAAAATCGTACGTTGTACGAAAATTATTTTCAGTAGTTTTTTTTGTTCTCAAATGTATTTGCCGTACGTGTCGCGCACGTGTCATTATCTTTTCCGTTCCTTTTTTCCGCGCATTCGCTTTGTAAACTTTGGAACGTCATAAGATAGTTTTCTTTATGGGGTGGAAAAAAAAAAAATTAAACAAGCACGCGCAGACGTTTGGCTCGCGTATTCCGCGCGCGCAGCGGGAAATTAATATTAAATCAATGCTTCTCTTTACGGTGGAAATCGTAGCGCAAATAAAAGTCCGCGACTTCACTGAAAAGAGTGGGAAGAGAGCACCGGGGGGAGCTTCTTCTTTTGACAGTCATTGCTATTCCCGTCTTCTCTTGCACGACGGCGCATTAAGAATACGGACAGGGGGATTTTCAACGGAAGTGCCATCGCGAAGCGACAAGATAATTTGTCGTTACACATCTCGGCGCGAATGACACTCGCTTGCGAATAAAACTTCGCGAAGAAGAAGGATTTACAAATGCCGGGGATGAAACGAATGGAATTTCCTGACGTTCGTCTTATCTTTGATAAACGGCGTGTAACGCCGCGCGTTTTTCGCAAAGAAAGCTCGAATAATCCGAGTTAATTAGACCTCCATTAACTGTAAATAAACGCGGGTTAAATCTCGAGCGCGTCTTTTCCCGCAATAAGTCGACCGTACAACGAAGGGATATATCCCTGCGGCGGACAGTCTAGTCCCGCTAAATCCCTGATAATATCCGACCGATTCTCCATGCGCGCTTTCGTTCTCCCTTTTGAAAATCGACGAGTGCGACTCTATATACGAACTGATTTACATAGCCGTCCGATGTAATTCGCCTTTTTCCCTCCCGAGCGGATTACGCGCTCAATTAATGTTTAATGGGGGGGTCTGAAGTTTACAGCGAGAAAAGCGCGCGCGTTTTCTTCGTGTTCGCAACCCTGATGATTTACTCCCCCTCCTCTCCGATCGTCGATCTGTTCCGCGCAGGTGATTAGGTATTCACGTCGTGATGCAATTTGCGCAACGTCGCCGTTTGTGAAATGTCGCCATTGTTAGATTTTTATCATCGGTCGTCGTCTCTGTTTTAAGATATGGGTGATTCTCTGTGAGCGCGTAAATTTCAACTTTCAGTTTTGATAAAAAATAATTATTATTAACTAACGGATAGGGGTGAATTATGTTTTTTCATACCATTTTAAGTCACCATTCGTAATATGAATACGTGACTATGCAATATAAAAAACTTATCTATGTTTCTTATGTCAATATACCACGGAGATTACAGTCCACGGAGATTACGTTTTTTGAGAATTACCCATATATGAGACGAGAAGAGGATAAAATTTATATATATCGAAAATTGATACTCCCACTAATAAGAGAGACAACAAACGGCAACACCTCTTTAATCGTCAACGAGACGAACGACAAAACTATAGACATAAACGTCCAAGAGTGATTTATGAGCAGATGTGTGTGATAGCTCGCGTATTTCCAGCAATCGTCGACGACATTCAATTACCGATCCGGATCGCGTCGGGGAAGTTCACGGGCGAAATAAGGCTTATATACTTTAAGAACACACACACACACACATACATACATACACACACACACACACGAGTCTCGCGGAGAAGTAATTTAGTGTACCTGACAGACGCTATAATCCCTTCCCGTAACGAAACACACACACACGAAGGAGGAGAATTCGCGGGGGAATCCCTGAGAATGCGGATAGCCGCGAGAACACACGCGACCGATATGTATGTGCAATGCACGAGGTTCGGAGCGTATGTACATATATACAGGGTGTCCCAGAATGGCCGTACAATCTTTCGTAGGCAGGTAGAAGGAGTAAAACTGAGTCGAAAAGTCTTATACCATTTTGCTAGATTCGCAATAGTTACTGAGATTTTAATTAACAAAGATCCGCGAATAAGCGTGCATCNTCTAGCAAAATGGTATAAGACTTTTCGACTCAGTTTTACTCCTTCTACCTGCCTACGAGAGATTGTACGGCCATTCTGGGACACCCTGTATATATATATATATATATATATATATATGTATATGTTAGACACTGAATACGTAAGCGATGCCACGTACTGACAGGAAACTGATTGTGGCCCAGAAAGAACCAAATCAGAACGATTCCCGGTGACGGAAGTAATTTTCCGCGTGCGCGGCGCACGTTGTTTCGTGCGTAAAAACGAGATAAAAAAAGAGAGAGAGAGAGCCGATCCAAAGTAAACTTTCGATTGCGAAACTCACGACATTTCGTCTCAATGTTTGCGCCGACTGAAAAAGCGACTTTTCAAGTTTTCATCGAAGAGAGAAAAAAACAACGCCGCTAAACTTTTACCTCATAAAAATTAGATACGCGAGAAAAATAACAAACTATTTTAGGAAAAAAACAAAAAAAAAAAAAACTAAAATATTGATCGGAAATAAAATATTGAAATTTAAGCAATACATATCGTCAAGTTATAATTTTGTTATTGCAATGATAAAATTATCAAAGATAAAACGTGCGCGTTCATCAAACTGCGAACATGTACGGGATAATCTCTCCGATTGAATGCGAGTTAATCAAACTTTATCCATCACCGCCGCGTCATTATCCGACGATCTATTAATCAGCGAAGGTTATTAAGTGATTGCCTTTATTTTGCTGCGAACTGGCGAGAATGTTGCGCGTTTTGGGTGCAACACATCAAAATCATGCTCGCAAAAGTGCAACACGCGCGCGCGCAAAAGAAAGAAAGAAAGAGAGAGAGAGAGAGCAAAACTATCATCCATAGTCAGAGCTTATTCGAACGAATCACAAGAATAAACCGAACGGCTGTGTGTGGTCTTTCTGTATGCAGTTACGCTTTCCTCTGCTTCGTGAATCGCGAACGATAAGATTGAGTCGACCGTGCAGAAGATCGAGCATCTTTTTTTTTCCTCCCCCATCATGTTCTCCTTCGATGGAAAACACACATCAGAAATATTGTCTCTACAAAGTCTCTGTGTATGCGCTCCGCATCTTCGTTTTCGTGATTACGTCGCCGCGATGACTGCAACTCTTGTCTATCAAACTGTCTTTTTCCGGAGATTTCCCGTCTTACATCACGTTATGGAAAAGCTACTCGCGATGAATAAAAAACGATAAAAAAAAAAACAAAAAAATAAAAATGAAAAGCAAACGCGCGGTTCGAGTTTACGTTCTACGCGATCGCGAACATTTAAACACGAACGCAACAAAACCGCATCGTCGAAACATGTCGTCGTCGCGCGCCTAACACATGAGCGCAAATGCGCGCGAGCAATTAATTAACGAAGTTCACCGCGGCGTATCGAGCGACTTTATTTTCGCTATGATAAAGCTGATATGAGTATAGATAGTGTGGGTAGATACGCGCACGCGGGTTTATTGCCGCGACATAACCGGTCGAATTAGTTGTCGACGTGTTTACGCCAGAAGTCACCGGGCGAAAAGGCCATCGCGGAAAGAAGAGGTAGGGAAGAGGGAAGAACGGAGTTGCGCCGGAGGAAAACAACAACGGGTCGTCATTTGTACTCGCCATTATCGTAGCTGCAGCTACTTCCGGCGAATGCGCCGGCATTAAAGCGCTGGCAGGTGCATGCCAGCGGGGCACATCAGTGGCGGATAATGGATTTTCGGAGCCCGGAGTTAATTTATTTTTCACTGCCCATAAATACTTTTTGGGGATAATGGAAAACTATAATGAACCCATATAACACGTTCCGCATGTAGCGCACAGAGAACGCGATAATCCAACAGAGCTGCTCGAATTTCGCGTCAAAATGGCCGCCGATAAAGTATCTTTTAACAACTTTATATTAGAAAAGTAAAAATTCACGTTTCTCGCAGTAACGCATTTTGATAAAAACCAAAACCAAAGATCAAATTTTGCGAAGCGGAACGTGAACTCCAAAATAACAAAAAAATATATATATATATATTTATTTATTTCGCAACAAATATCCACCGTCAAATTATTGTTAGTAACATACAAAAATTATTTAAATCACGTAACATTTGTTAAAAATAAATTAATAAAGTAGAATATAAGATTCTTTTCGGGCCTCTAAAGTTTATAAGAATCACGAATGAATTAAATTCAAATCGGGTTAGTTTGGGCCATTTTTGCAAGATGTTATGCAGAGAATGTGCTAATATATATGCATATATATATGCATTAT